>NW_009637357.1:0-11910 GCF_000690535.1 Cariama cristata | reverse complement strand
CTCTCTCTTCCCTACAAAATTTGCCAAACCCACTGCTGGAATGCATTTGTATTGTCCTCTTACTAGGAGAATTCCTGTAACATTCCCATTGACCTAATTGCAGTTTTTGGCCCGAAAAGATGACACGTTTGTGTGAATCTGGTAAAGCTGTTGAAGCAGGGATACTAGAAATGAAGTAACCTTCTGGCCTCTTTCATCAAGCTCCAGGCTGAATCCCCTTAGCAATGTGATGGCATTTCTTTCGCCTGCGTTTTTCTAAAATCCTATTCTAAGCTGCTTAAAAAAAAAAAAAAAAAAAAAAAAGCCCCAAATCTGACCGAAATAGCCCAGAAACTTAAGTAAAGACAGCTGGAAAGATGAAAGAGTGATAATGTTTAGATGCAAACCAAACAACATGTTCCAACAACTGGCAGGGACTAAATTCTATCCCAGAAATGTATGTTATTTCATCTGTCATTAAGGAATACAGTGTCAGTGGGGAAATCTCTGAAACCACAATACAATTACATTGGTTTAAGTCTCTATTTAGAAAGCATTACCATTACTTACAGAAAAACAATTTTCATATTTATATGCCCTCAGTGTGGTACCTGTTACAGCAACCCTCCTTCCTCATAGCAGGAGAAGAAAAAAAAATAATTACAGGACAAAATTGAATGTTCAGAGACAGTTTAAACCCTGCCATCAGTAGGCAAGCAGTTCAAATGCAGCAATATTATATGGAAAACGTAAGCCATATTGTGTTCTATATTAGATTCAAAATACAGTTTTGAAACACACAACCCAAAGCAACTCCTGCTTTTGCCCCTGTTGCAGGTGAAGCTCACTCTGGGCAAAGTCCCACCTCATGGCAGAGACGATGCCTTTGACGTGTATCCTTTAATCTGCTGAAACCCTTGGATGTGTGCACAATCCCCTTTAGAGTCATGGTTCAGGGATACATACATAACCGTGTCTCTACTGCATCAGTGTGCTCTGTTCCTGATGTATTTCTGGTTATAATACATACTCTTAATTTTCTAAGCTTCTGTCACCATAGTGGCTTCCTTACCTGCGCAGATCTTCCCATCATAGATCTCACAGACCCAGTCGTGGCACTCGCAGAGCGGACCATAGTATTTGCCGGATTCAGTCACTTGGCAGATGCAGACCCCACACTCACATCTGCCTCTGTCACTGCACAGCTTCCCTCCTGGGGCACGGCACCTGAGCTCCGACTCTGTCCGGGACAGCCGGCACGAAGCAGGACTACCCAAACCGCTCCTGTGGAAGACAGCAAACGGAACAAGCTGTGGTCAAAGCCAAGGGCTGCAGCTCAGACCCGATGAGAGCTTGGCTCATGGGAAACCACCCTCCTTCCATGGCTTCAGTCGATTCCCAGAATATTGTTTTTAACGCCACCACTTTAGTTACGGTTGTAAACTATTACTTGCCTCAAATCACCCAGTTTTCTTCTCTTTCATCAGAAATCTCACTGCTACCTGCGGGAATGCTTATATTGTATTTTACTTACCTGGTTAACTGCATTAGGCTTGTCTTCTTTTTCATTATGCATATCTGATATATATGCATATATATGTATAGTTTGGTTATCTATCATTTTGATCTGAATTATTCCAAAAGGTTTAGAAAAGATGTATACAGCCAAGAGGCATATATGTAGCATAAGAGGAATATATGATACCAAAAAGCAAACCTATGGTTGATTCTAATAAAATACATTTGCCAAAGTAATCCTTCTATTTGTCAGATATATAGGATCCATGCTTTCATCAGAAAAGGAAACTGAAGTAATCACTGCTTTCCATGCAATAGTGTAGTTTGTGGCTGCGGTTTTAGTAAAGTCAGCAGAATCCAGATGCTAGATCTGAAGATTTGCAGCTCTGCCATGCACTTGGGCCATGCACTGGAGCACACAGAGATCAGGACTTTCAGGACACGCACAGGGAAAATCACACATTGCCCCATCAGGAGATGGATTGTTGGAAAACAGAACAAAGAAGCGGCCAAGCCAAAACCAGGTGTTCACAATGCTAGGGAATACTGAGGATCCAGGTGACAAGTACCTGCGCTTCTCAGACATGAGGTTTTGCAGGCTCTGGAGCAAAAAGGTGCTGGCTCTAAGAGCAGGCGGGTGCTGGCCCTGACGGAGGGGAAGAGCAAAGGGAGCTGCTGCACCACAGAGTGGGAACGCACCGGGGCTTGTGGTTAGGCACCCGCTCCACTCAGGCAGCAGAATTTAGAGGTTTGGGTGTAAAGAGTCATCGCTATCCAGCTCTTCCCCCTTCACTGCTTTAAAAGCCTGCATCCTGGGCATGAAATACATCATTGCAAATAACCCCCGCAGTTTGCATAACACCTATTTAAGCTCCCAGCAACCCAGAGCACTTCCCTCAGTGTCACTTTGAAGCAGAGCTCGCAAACCCCTCCACCGCTCCCTCCACAGCCCCAGCTTCCACACTCCTGACATCTCATAAATCACTCGCAAATCCCCCGGGGGGCTTCAGAGCCATACTTACCACAGGGTCGGCGGGCCGGCTGGCTGCGTGAGGTGACTGGCCGGCAGCGAGGTGACCAGCAGCAGGACCACCAGCCCCAGCAAGCCCTGTGCGTACATGGTGGCAAGCCGCGCTACGCCGCACCTGAAGCACTCCTGCAGTCGGCCGGCCGGACAGACGGCCGGACAGACTCCCCGGCCGTGAGGAGAGGAGCTGGACAAGCCCGGCTCCAGGGCTGCTCCCCCCGTGCTGCAGTGGCTCTGATCAGCTGCCTGGGAGCCGGATTTGGGCAGCACTCTGGGAGGGAGGCCGGTGCCAAACCCCGAAGTTTACAGTCTAGGCAGGGAAGTAATTAGAAACAGTTGCGCAGCCAGATGGTTTATTTTGATGTTTTAAAAGTAGCCCGTTCACAGATGTGAAAGAACTATCTCATTCTCAAAGTGCAGGCACCGTAAATATTTGAGGTATGTGTATCCCCCTGTCCTTTGATGGATGGCTGCTTGGGATAATCTGGGTAATGTGGTGGGGGGAAACGTGCACGGCTGAGGAGACAGGACCCGTGCTCCCCAGCGGCAGCATCCCCCGCCCGGGGGCTCCCGCCGGCCTCCCCAGCTCCCTCCCTCCCCTCACGCCATCGCACTGTGCCACACCACGGGCTGCCAACCTACGCCGGCCTGAGTGAGTGCAAATTAAAAAATATTCTTCGTTAGCCGTTTCCTAACGCCTCATTAAAACGCACAGTACAATACTTGGTCTGAGCAGTGGGAGATTCTGGAAGTGCCTTAAAATAAGTGAAAGTGAGGGATAGCGTCTCTAAATGAGTAAAATTTGGCGGGATGGTCACATGCATTTTTTTACGCTACAGAAAATTTGCAACACTTTTTGATTCCTCTGGTTGTCCTGGGAAATTGCTGATTGCCTGATACCTCCCTGGGATGGAAAGCTCTTAAAGAAACACACTTCCACCACAAAAGGTGGTAGGATGTAAGTGTCCCAGCCTACACACACACACACACACACACACACACATATTTTTAAAGCAGGCAGCTGACAGAAGAAACTTTCACTGGTTCCAGAGCCTATCTTGGAGACTAAAGCCCTCAGTAGCTTTCTCAAAACGGATAACTCTTGTTTTATTTTCATGTTAAATATCTGGTATACCACAGATTATACTGTTCTAGAAAACATTTTAAGATTCGGTTAAAAATCCTTTGACTCAGATGCTGCGTTTCCTAAAAGTGTAATTAGGTGTCTTACATTTTACTTAGTGAACTCAAGGGTACAATTCCTAGGATTCCTGCTAGCATGACTCGCTCTTCTAGTGCTCTTCCTGCAAAAAAACCCTGCATCAAGCATTTGACTTTGCTCTGCTGGTCTTATAGATGCCCAAAGAACCTTTAAAGTCCAGTTTGGGGCCTGGAAAATCCAGTACTTTCAGTCAAGTACCCATTCAGCTGAAGTATAAACTTTCATTGAAATATGAAAGAAGAGATTCGACAAAATCTGTTCTAGTGTATTTGTAGATATACATTCTTGTTCCCTGAAGATATACAGGCTAAAACCAAATATGATTTCAGTGGACTATTAAAACACAAGCCTTTTGTCTTATTTTAATAGGTTATCTTGAAGTTGTGAGGTGTAAAACTTTGCTCTCTACTTGTAGTGTACTATCCTCTACATGACACATAATTTTGCCCTAAAACATGAGCAAACAGACGTAGGATGTAAAAAATTCTAAAAGCCCCGTATATACCTCTTGCATATTGTATACTAATTTTTAACAGTTTTGCTGTCCTTATATTTCATACTGCAAATATGTTACAGAATTTTCTCATGCAATGGGTAAAAATCTCAGCTGGTAAAAATCCTGTATTAAGAGTGATCTGTTGGCTTCAGTCTTGTTTACAGCTGTGCTAACCTTATGCATTTGACTGACTCTGATGGATCCAGTGAAAAGGTAAGTAATATTGGCAGGCCTTTATTCCTGACACTCCTTAACTTGGAAGTCCATGCTTAATGCAGCACTATGTGTTCTATCAGTGTGATAGATTTTCAAATTTATTTGTAGTGCTACAATAAAAAAAAAAAGATTACCCCCCCTTAGATTCAAAAAGGGAGCACTTTTAAGAACAATATGATTGTCAGAAATTGTACTGCCAGAAATCTGGAGTTAGAGAAGAACAAATAGAAAGCTTTGCATTTTAAACAATAGTAATTACCTTTTGGCACTAAATTTATCTTTAATCCACAGACTAAAACGTTGCCATCTGTTCATCTTCCTCCTTTTTCCCTGTGCAGACTGCTGCTGATAGGTATTCGCAAGACCTTCAAGCAGCCTGCAAACTATAACTTTAAATGTAGGAGGAGAAGACATCCATCATGATATGCTGACCTTATCACTCTCTTATTTTTTATTTATTTACATCTGTCAAGGTTTTAAGTAATACACACCTTTTGGCTGTGGACCTTTTGAATTCGGAGAAGGCAGTTACACAGTCCAAGGGTGCAGTATTTTAAAATGTGCACCCAGAGCTGCTTAAGCTTAATAATTGCTTTCATGTGTACGTGCCTCTAATACAATATGTCAGCGCTCCCTTACTGGATTTTAACCTTTGCTCTGATTTATTATTTCATCATTTAAGCCTAGAATGTTTGTATGCATACATCTATGTGTATATATATGTATATATGCACACTAGATGTGTGTATATTTGGGAGCTAAGTGGTTCCCAAACAGACTGTAAATTCAATTTATAAGGAGCCAGTCTCTTTCTAAATGAGAACCTGACATGCTGTCTTGAGGACTGCTCGCTTCCTTTCAGCCACTCCTGTACATAATCTTAAGGAGCTTTGTTCTCTACTGGGTAACATACACCTACACAAAATAAAGCGCTCATGCTACTTTTCCTACGTATTGGAGTTTCAGACTAAGGCTTCAGACCCGTACGTGCTTGGCAGATGTACACTTTTTACATGCGGTAATGTCACCACCTGCAGAGTAAAGGTAGAGAAGAGAAAGTCAATACAGTGCTGATGAAGAGGAGGAGGAGCTGGAACATACTGCTAATACTGAACAGCCTTTTGAAAAGTAGGCAATAGGTTTAAATAATACTTGTCAGACAAGAAATGTCTTCAAATATGGATGAGGAATCAAGAAAATAAGTGCTGTTAAACACACCTACACTTGAACCTCAGCTTAAGTGTATCGCTATTAGTGCTTTTATTAAAAGTCTGCAGGATTTGGTATGGTCAGAGATTGGGACAAGCCTTTCTCCTGCAATTTTATTTACCAGCAGAGGAACCAGTAGTGTAATTTCCTATCCAAACTGGTGATGGGTATTTTGTGGTTTCATAGCCTTCTGAATTGTGAAGAAATGTGATGCAACATTATGTATGAAAACCAAGCTGCAAGCCCTGGGGAAGACTAGGTAATTCATAGGCAGTGATTTATTTATTTATTTATTTTTAAGGCAAGCAGTATCTTAACTTTGCCAGAATTGTTTTTGTAGTAAAGCAAATTAAATAATATTAAAACATAAGGAAAAAAAACCATAAGAAAAAGCTTTTTTACTGTAAGAGTGGTCTAACACTGCCCAGAGAGGTTGTGGAGTCTTCACTCTTGGAGATATTCAAAAGCCATCTGGACAGGGTTATGGGCAACAGGCTCCAGGCGACCCTGCTCTGAGCAGGCGGGTTGGACTAGATGATCTTCAGAGATCCCTTCCAACCTCAAATATTCCATAATTCTATGACTCTGATGACATACTGCGCTACTGAACAAGATTTGATTTGATGTGGAGAGGCAGATGGACTTTGCCTACTCCTTTATTACAACCTCTTAGTGGCCATCTTAATTTTGTTGTCACTTTAACGAAGACACTAGGTTTGCCAATCACATTCCATGCTATTTTTAAGGATTTTTTTTTAACAAAACAAAGCAAAATGCACATCCAGTGAACAGTCTAAGCTTAAAAAAACCCCTGGAGACCACGAAAAATTGTCAAATAATCCTCCTGGGTTTCCATGGAAGCCATCTTAGTAACACTATGGGTTTGTATCTTTATATCAGTGCAGACATTGCATGGACATTCGCTTACAGAGCAATTTTTCTAAATTTAACCAGAAGTTGAAAATCCCACACATCAAACAAGTTATTATTTCTCCATAAATTGTGAAACGAGGAGAGTTGGAAGCTTCCAGCAATTCTTCACCACTTCTGTCAAGGATATACACTCACTAAATGAGGTGGCTGTAAAGATCTACAACAAACCACTTTAACACCCACAGACCAAAGTACTTGATGGAGTTAACTAAAATCTGTCTAAATTAAACAGTTCAGAAAAGCACGCAACCATTGAGAGCCATTGCTGTGCTAGCCGATGGCGTCCTTGGAAGGGAGCAAGAGACAGAGTACACCAGAGCTGGGCAGAACAGAAAATCCTGTGTTCATTTTGCTGACATGACATGGAATCTGGGACAGCTGATGGTATCACACAGGGAACAGAAATAGCTTTTGGAGTTACAGGATCAAGGTTAGAACAAGATTAAAGCAGAACTGGCCTGAATGTAGCTGGCCTGAACAGTCGTGAGTATAAGCTACCCAAACAGTTTAGGCCAACATTAATCAGGATGTTACTGTGTTATACTCTAATGTAAAACCTTAGCTTACTCTTTCGAGTCCCAGCTGAAACTTTAAATAGTAGGTAGGTCTTCTGTTTCTTTACCGTTTACTAGTTAATTCCCCCAAACACCAATAATACCCTGCTTTTACAAAGGCCTTAAGGCAGCATGAGATTTTTAAGCACGAGCTAGCAAGACAGCTCAGAATGCCAGCAATAATAGTATGTTTTTAAAAACATACTACTGCATTCTTAACCGTTTAGCACCCATTTCAGAAAGGGAGTCAAGGTCTAGTGTAATCCAAGCTAACAGTACTGTTGAAGAGGCCAAGGAAGGAAATAAATGGGCATGTCATGTTTCAACATAAATTCTCACTCTGTGGTCAAACTGTGCCTTACTTCTCAAAGGGACAATGTTCCTTGCTGATGGGAATCTTGAAAAATCTAAAATAGCAGTAAATACAATAAAGAATGTTTGTGATTTTTGTATTTTTTTAACTAGCTACTTGAATGAGTTACAATGAAAGATCATTCTCATCTTTTTGACCAAAGAGTTATTTCTAGGGATAATAAATTAAAAAATAGATATCGCTGACAGGCAAAACCGCAGTAACTCCGGCTGAGTATCTGAGTTGAACATACACACCCCAGATTCTCCAGGCAACAGCAACCACTCTCGTATGGTTTCTACACTCCATCTTGCACTAGCTCCTGCTGCTTGTTATTAAACAAAAAATGAAGGAGAGACAGAAATTAAGAAAAAGGACGGGTGGAGGGAACACCATTATCGCTCCTCTTCCGAGTACTCAGTACTTTTCGAAAGCAAACCAAATACATACATAGTTGTAGACTTAGGACACTCCTTAGGGTTTGAAATTTTGAAAACCATACTTCATGTCCATTATTCCGGTTTGTCAACATTGATACCAGTCACAGGCACTCAAGAATGGCAGTTTTGTAATCCATCCTGATCAAAATTACTCGTGAATATTAACTGACCTTCTCTTGCAGTTGCTAGTCCGATGTTGCTGCTTGACCATCACTGTTACAGTTACGTGCTTCAGAGCGAGACCAACTTCCCAGCCAGAGCCATGCATGGAAGAAATCCAGGCCACCAGGCAGGTTTGAACCACGCGGAGCCCTGGCAAGACCAGGGTGCTTCTCAGCTTGTGCAGAGCAGGACTTTCAGACTGAGGGAGAACTTTTCGGTAACTGGCATTAAGACGACTAAGGACTTTGGACGCCCTAGGGCTAGACAGCAACAAAGCAGGGATAGAGCAGTTTTTGACTTGTATCCTATGCCTGAATGATTAAATCTTCCTTTGGGTCTGAAGTTTAATTCTGAATTTCTAAATGACATTTTGTGACCTTTCTTAAAAGCTCAAGCATCATTTCAAAATGAATATTTCATGAATTCTTTTACTCATTATGGAACATCTGAAATCTGATCAAGCAGTGAATTCTTTCCTAAGTGGTAAATCAAATTCCAACAATGGCATTTCCAATAAGCTCAGCTCCTTGGGATGTTTTTAAAATTTGTTTACATTACTCTTCAATTCCTTAAGAGATACTTATGGAAAGTAAGGACAAGAGCGCTACAAATAAAGCTCAAATAATCTCAGAAATAAAAGCCCACAATTTCACTACTTCTAATGTGACTTTACTTCCTTTCAGTCACAGCCGGATAATTAAAATACCCGTATTGCTGTGGAAACATGCATATTTATACAGATGTCAGCAAATAGGAGAGTAGCAATTGGATTTTATAAGACATAACAGTTGGTCCCCAACACAAGCTGGGTGCTTTCCCTTTTTAACTCTCGCTCTTCCTCACTAAAAATGGGGAAGATGAGGATGTTTATTACTTGCCTGCTTTGGCACAGTCTAGAAACACTTAATTCTAATTTTTACCCTTTTAATCGCTTGAGTTAACTGCACTCCAGAAAAAAAACAGGCTTGAGGGCTATCCAAATTCTGCAACAAAACATGCAAAACTAAGTAGATGCTTTGCATTCCTTGTTTTTCTTCAGGAGTTACTGAGTGAGCAGGTCTAGGAAACTTTGGTTTGTTAATCAACTTTTATCCAGGAAGGTCCTACTGTGTTTGCAGATCATGTTACAGAAATTAAAGTGATAGGTAAGGCTGAGAATTCTCCCCTTGAATTCTCAATATCAGTCTTCTGGGATTTTCCAAAATTTCCTTTTAAATGAAGTTTCCTCATGGCCAGTTTCAACCACGTGTTGAAGTTTGAAGACTGTTCTAGATTTATAGAGATGAGAGGTAAATCTTTACTAAGACATATCTTTCCTTTTAACCTATTTCACATTACCATAAAGTAACACCTTAATCTTAACTCCCAAATTCAGTCCTTATCTGTGTGTTTATGGTTTGCTCTTTACATCAATGGGAATTTTCTAAATCAGAATAAAAACAAACGTCAGCCCTAAATATTAAACATCAGCATGGACTTTAAATGACTGATAGACTCTCTACAAAATCATATCAGCAATTTTATAAATATCTAAGTTTCCCACTTTATCCTCACATACATGATACATCCTACTGAAGTTCTAAAATGTTCATAATCGCTTTTCACGGGACAGATGTGTAAGTAAATTTGTGGTGAAATAGCAAAGCAAGAAAGGGCTCTTTCTTGCAAACAGCAGTCCTTCATGATCTGCACAATTCTTTAAATGGATGACATACTATTTTTCTTCTGCACATAGGCAGGTACATCAAGGCATCAAGAGCTAAACCCTTCTTCCAGCATTAGAATCATCTGATGCGATTTGTGCTCATGGACAGGCTGTCCAAGAGAATCCAACCTTCTGCCGAAAGTGCGGATCCCTGTTAGTAGCCTGCAGTTCACAAAGCCTCGGTATGGGCAGGTAGGGCAAAACTTAAGAATGTGTTACCAGCTACGATACCAGGTAAAAGCGGACATTTGAAACATATAAGGAAATATGTACTCAATAATACAAACCACATAGAGGGAAATTAATCCCCTTTATTTGGCACTCATTAAATGATATCTAAAATACTGCATCCAATTTTGAGCCCCTCTCCAGTACATGATGGCTGTTAATATGCGAGTTCAGTGACAGGCCACCCAGGTGGTTGGGGCTGGAGCACTTGTGCGGTGAGGAGAAGCTGAAGGAGCTGGGCTGGTTCGGCCTGGAGAAGGGATGGCTTTGGGGGCACCCAAGAGCAGTCGGCCAAGGTCTGGGAGGAAGCTCTCAAGAGGATGGAGCTGGACTCTTCCCAAGGGTGCATAGCAGGAGAAGGAGAGGCAGTGGACAGGAAAGGGTCCAACTGTGTATCACGGAAAAACTCTTCACCATGAGGACAGTCAAGCACTGGAACAGGTTGCCCAGGGAGGCTGTGCAGTCTCTTGTCTTGGGAGGTTTTCAAGACCCACCTGGATAAAGCCCTGAGCAAGCTGGTGTGATCTCATAGCTGAGCCTGGTTTCGGCAGATCGGTCAGACCAGATGGCCTCTCGAGGTCCCTTCCAATTGGAATTGTTCTATCAAGAATTATTTTTCCTAGGCCAGCATATCCATTGAAAAACTGTTGCACAAAGTCATGTCTGCTGGCAAATGCTGATTTCTTTTGCATAGATAGAGCTGCAATGTCTCACTGTTTGCAACTGTCACTTTTCAGTTATGAGATGTTATCACCAACAGCATAATGCTGCCTAGCAACTTAGCCCAAGTAATGAAATATAACCGGGGAGGAAAAAGACAAAATGTGAAGAGTATTATTTGTAAGCACATTTCTTCTTAAATTGTTTTCTGTTTTTTTTTTTTTTTATTTTCATGAGATATCAGCTGGCTGATTGCTATCAGACACTAGTCCTGCAAACAATAAATTAGGTGCTTACATTTACTGGAATTGCTAATGCTGGTAATGCCCATACGTAAGCGCTGGCAGGACTGCATCCATAATCCTCAGGCCAGCCTCCTAACTGGCTTATTAGTTTTTGCTTTAAGCATCAAATAGATATAATGTAAAGGAACCTAATACAATTTATGCCATACACTTTCCTTCTGCTTTCTGGGGTATTTTGCTAGGGGTTTTTCTTTTCTTTTCAAATCCTATTCCATGTCTTTAATGCCATTGCAGCAACAACTGCATTTGCAGGATTACATCTTTAATTTTGCTAATTTTACAAGCTCCAGAAGACTAATGGCTCACATTATTTTATATCAACTATTTTCATTTGAAGACAAGTTATATTTTACAGAAATGTCCCTTTTTTTTTCCCCAAAAAAGATAAAAATACAAATTGGACCATGGCAACTTCATTTATAGAAACCATTTTCCAAGTATTTATTTATTTATTCATTCATTTGTAGGATCTCTTTACAACAGGTGATGCTATTTTATGACTTTATTTCACTGTGGAGCTCAAAACCGAGCCTTTATTTGGCTCTTTCAGTAATTTGAAAATTAACCGGACCACCCAGCTGATGCTACCGGGGAAGTCAACGCTCTGCAGCAGCAAAGAAGCGGACGAGAACTAAAAAAGCTTTAGAGACGCACGGTTCGGGGCGCAGCGAACACATTTCAAAATCGCCGTGGGAGTGTTTTGCGTGACGGGACCACCGGCCGCCGTGGGCTCACCCCCTGGCTCCTGAGCTTTTAAGCCATTATTTCTCCTCAGCCGGGGAGGCTTTAGCAACCCCGGGGGGGTGTGGCAGGTTTGGTGCTTTTTTTTTTTAAACGTGCGTGTGTGTGGTCGGTACGGACTCCTCCTCACCTGCTCCCTCCCTGGCGCCGGCCCGCAGGCCGC
>NW_009637356.1:0-497 GCF_000690535.1 Cariama cristata | reverse complement strand
AAATTTTTATTAGAAAATTACTTTATTTCACTGTGTAGCATGGGTTCCCTGCCCAAAACTCCTCCAGACTTTTCTCTTAGCTATTCCTTGTCAAATGCTGGTTGTCTTGTGATCAGTCACTGACTTTTGCATTTAATTTCCTTGACAAAGTGTGTTGCAAAAGTATGGTCTGACTAGTGCTGCGGACTACACTCAGTAGGAAGGCTTTAAGCACAAATCGGCACAATAATAAGTAATTTCAGCAGTAAGACTTTGCCCATGTCCCACCTCGCTTCTCTCCTCGGCTGCACTGCAGCCCAGCTCCTGGCACCACGGTAGGGTGCTTCCTCCTCTCCTCTCCATCACCGGTCTCTCTCCCCTCTTCACGCTGCTCCCAGTCTTCTCCTCTTTGGAGCCCTTTTCTGCTCCATCTGGACAAGGAAAGCCTGCATACACACAAATGCTTCCCCGCCAGGTGGAAAGATCATGGGGAAATGGGGCTGGAGCGGCTCACAGGG
>NW_009637355.1:22369-41656 GCF_000690535.1 Cariama cristata | reverse complement strand
AAGGAGAAAATAGCCCTGTTTAGCCAAACAAGGACAACTGGGATTCTTTACTTCCTTTTCTTTCTTTAATAAGAAGAAAAAAAATTCATCATCAAATGAGCAGCACTGTGAAAACATCTGTATGTTTTTATTGAATTGACTTAAATGGTTAAGATAAAAAAGAGGTAATTTAATGTCAGATCTAGTACTGGAAAATACAAAACAGTTCTGTTTGTTTGAGAAAATTTTGGGGATAAAATTTCATAGAAAAGTGAAAGAGAGAGAAGAAAATGTCTTTTTCTTTTTTATATGTATATGTATATAAAAAGATCATTTCCCAGAGTCTCTGAGCTTCTCAAACACTCCGTTTTCAGTAAAACCCACAGAAAATTATGTAACTTTTCCCTCCCAATGATTTGGATTTCACTAGCTGACATCTGTTGTTAGTAATAGATACCATAAAACTACCTGTGCCAAGAAATTCAGACCCTTGTGTTTATTGTAATAAAGCAGAAGGATTTACAATTTGGTGTAAAAAGTTTTTATGGTTCACTGTAATTCTTAAATTCAAGTGTTTCTTAACTTTGAGACAGAAGCAATAAAAGTGAAGACATGACCTATTATTACTACTTTTCCTCAGTAGATTTCAAAGAACATTCCAAATGTGGTATCAATTTCAGACATGGTCAATAATTACTTTTTGGAATGGAATAAGGTCTTTTGTGAAATCATAGTTTTTTATTCTCTGTGAGGAAAACAGAAATGATAAACCCCTATACACTCACTGAAAAAGAATCTGCAATTTCAGTATTCACACGGAACATGAAATTACATGAGAGCCTTCCAAACAGTTAACTGGATGGTTACAGTAATACCCAGACCTCTGCTCAAGTGCTAAGGCTAAACTGACCTCAGAGAAGGCTTGGAACTACATAGTAAGCTTTATTTCTACCATTAGTTTGGTTATTTATTCATTTATTTATTCATCTATTAAAAATATTCCAAGTCTCTGTTACAAGTTTAGTTCATATCTGCAGAATCCTCTTATGAAGGAGAAGTTTAATTTTTGCATGTATAAAAGTAATATATTTCGTACCAATCTAAAATTTAGAGAAATTAAGGTACCACCATCATGTGTTCTCTATAGAAACCTAGTGTGAAAGAAAACATAGAGCTGTTTACTATTTAAGAAGATGTTTTATTAGCTTTTTAAAGATCTACCCTATTTTAGGAAATTGCAAAGGACACATGTACACAAACACAGTGCAAACAAATGCATTGATGCTCCTGGTAAAAAGCCACCAACTTAGAGAAGTCAGCTCTCACAAGACAAAACTAAAGGTTTGAAGCTGTGTGTTTATTCCTGGAGAAATAAAAATGTTACACAGTGATGTGATGTTTGTTGTCTGGACAACAGCAGAATTGCCAGTTTGCTCAAGCATTACTGCTGCAGACTTGGTGGACTGAATGGTTCCAAATGTCACTGTGAGCAGTGAAAGTCCACCGTCAAAGGGAAAACATGAGTGCAGGGTTCAGTTCACAATCGCGGAAAATGTTAGAGTTGACTTTGGGGAGGGCTTGCCAGCTCCCTATATTATTTATTGTGAGATACAATATTGGACTAGGGCTTAACCTGAGTATGATCTCTAAACTAAAGCCAGAAAATGGACCGAGTTCAAATTGCACTTAGTTACCTTAGTAAATAAGATAAGTATATCTTCCCCTGGTGCTTGAGTCATCTCTTTTGTAGTATTGACAACAAAACGGGCTTTTGACAAAGAGTTTTCTCTACATGCAACCTGGCTGCAGCTAATCTATTCTTCCCATGTGCACATCAGCAATCAGCAGCTAAGTCCTGATAGCAGGCTTTTACTGGAAATAGCGATGAGGAGGGGAATGACACCTTTTCATCTCAGCCTGACTAAGAACCTGCTTGGCTTTACATATAAAGCACCACTTCAGACTGGGAAGTCACTGAGAGTGGTCAGGTTGAGAAAATATATCAGGGAATTTCTCTGAATCTAGCTGCAGCTTTAGATTCTTCTAAAAGGGGAGGTATTTTGCTGCTGAAAGCAGGTGTATCACTGCTCCTTTAGTTTGTTTTCTGCCTCTAAAGGGGCCAGGATGATACTCTTGCTTCTCTTTTTCTTCTAGATGTGGGATTTAACAGGACATGGTCCAGCAGCCTTTCTTCGTCATTCACATCATGAACCTGGCTGGCCCCAGAAATCCTGGGGCTCCACAGGAATGTGGGATGGGACTGGGATAGGCTCCAGCATGTGTTTTATTCCAAGCAGTCATAGCACCAGTGCTTGTAGTGCTAGAATACACTGGTTAAAAGCTAGCTTGGGTACGTCTATACTGCCACCACCTATGCTGGGAGAGGATGTGCTGGTCTTCATGTAGGACAAGATTGTTGACCATCACAGCATGGAGAGAGCAAAATAACACTCTACAGGAGAACCTAGAAGGTGGCATGGGACCATCCAAAACCACAGAAACGGGAATTTGAATAACAAGGGAGTGAAAGAGTCCCTGTGAGTGTGAGAAGAGAAATTGCTGGGGAATAGTTGTTAAACTTGATTTCACAGGCTTGCCAGATAAAACTCCTACTGTACTTTAGGACTCCAGAGGGTCTTGGATCATCGTGCTAGTGGATCAGCCCACAAGTGTTAGTCAGGTTCTTTTGGGGAAGTATTGTTGCAGTCATCCTGAAAGAAGTGTGGCATCAGCAGAAAATCAGGACTTTGTACTGTGGTCACAATTAATGTACTCTCTGCTGCAATCAATTTACACTTAATGAAGCATTTAGTAGTAATAAAAGTGGGAAGCTGTAAAATATTCTTACCATTGTTATAATTTGCTACATTCTAGGTGTCAAGTAAAGGTGAGGTCATAATGTGCCATTTTGGGGAAAAAAATCCAAATAGTTGAGGTAGAAAGTCATGAGAAAGGAAAAAGATAATAAGGTTACTGGGAATTATAAGTACTTTCTCTCTGTACCAATCATGAGAGTGCTGAGTTAGGAAAATGGCATTTAGAAAGTTCTTCTGCTAATTAGAAATGCCCTCCTTGCCTCTGTACAGTAGTATTCCCTCTGAGATTTCTGTGCCACCAGGAAAGGCTTTTAGGAAGTCATTATGACATACAAATAGACCATGCTAAATTAAATTGATTAATTCATCATATGAATATTTTCAGCTGCTTAGTTTTGGCTGGCAGCAAGCTGTAATAGACATCTAATCAGCAAAAAAAGTACAAATATCTGAGAAGTCTGAATCATCGGGGAAGATATGGCACAAAACTTGCATTCAAGTAAAGGACACATGACACACCAGTGTCCACGGGGTGAGGATTTTGCTTAAGATTCTCCTCCCTGTAGCATGGGACTAAACCAGCCCTGATCCAGCCTATGAATCCCTCATGCTGGAGGGTTCAGAGAGGAAAGTTTGGACATCAGGAGTAATTTTTATTCCAAAGTATTAGTGTGCACACTTCAGGATTGCTAAGACTTTGATTCAACGGCCCTTGGTTGATATGAAAAGCATTTCTATTATTCTGCATTTTCTTTGTGGAGACAGGCAATGCAGATGAGGGCAGCTAAAAATGGAATGTGGTCATCAAATAATTTGGACATGCAGAGTTGACTCACTTTTCTCTTCCTGCCCTGGAACACCAATAGACATTAGCTCACTTTTTGGCAAAGGGAGAAGTGAAATGGAGGACTGAGACAGACTGAAAATATTAGCTTGAGCAGGTGCAGGGAGGGTAGGTGGAAATATCGCTCAGCTGTTGAACATTGGTTCACGTGGCTTGGATTTTATTTTTGTATTTTCTGTAAAAGTTTGGAGTTTGGAGGAGCAGAATGTTTTCAAGGGCCAGCAAATTTCAATCAATAAGGAGCATAACAAGCTAAAGTAAATAAAACCACAAGTTTGTCCCATTCTCTTCCACAACTTAACACCATCTGAACTAAAATGCTGAGGTCGAAAAATTTCTGTTAATGAGTTTTCTTTTGCTATTTTCCCTTTTGGACCTCTTTCAGACTTCAAGATTCTTGCATTACTGTTAAGGAGTTTCCACTCTTTGGAAAAATAAAAACTGCTGAAATGCTAAAGGAAGGTAAGATAGCTAAGATTGTCCATCTTAATCCTGCGCTCCCAGCTAGAAGCTGAAGATGCAGTGAGTAAAACTGTCAGCAGCATGTTTTCATACAATAAGAATGAGAGTTAGAGGTGTTTACAGACTCCTCTGTTGTAAAGTAGGCAGAAGAGAGAGAATTTCACCTTAGGAAAGCAACAATCAATCAGGGCTAGTTTAATTTCTGCATCAATTTGATGCAAGAGAGAGAAGGTAGAGTGTGGTGAGTGAAATGAAAACATGATGTGCAGAGTATCTCCTGGATTTCAATAGGTTGTGTTTGGGGAAGCTGAGGTTATCCTCCTGTGTACAAGAAATTATCCTTGCATTTATAATCTAAAAAAAGCCATTTTCTATGAAGTCTGGAGCACTTTAGTCTCTAGCACTGCACTCTTGATTGCTGCTCTTTGCTGCAGGGACAAAGAAAGGTGCAGACAGAAGCCAGTCGTTCAAGGCTTCTTTACTAATGCCAGTGCATTCCCTAAATAAAAAAACGTATTCCCTGATTTTGTGATTTTTCTCAGGGAGACTACACAAAGGAGTGGTAGGCAAATCTAGAAGTAAGCAAAACTGCTCTATGTGGCCCTAACACACATTTTCCCCCATTGTTTGTATTGAAGTTGCCCTGCTGCCTCTCTTCTCTGCTTTTGACAGGCAGGCAAGAGTTTTCATTTCAAGCTGTCCAGAAGCTGTATGGAGAGATGGGCTATATTTATTCAGCCCCAGTTATGGGTTACTTCTGTTTACATGCTTCTGGATGGCTTGAAGCACATAAATGGCACATTCATGTCTATTTACAAGATACTATTTAGAGACTTTGTCCTTGCTCCTAACATCCACCTCCTGCTTATTTGTCCCTGAAAAGCAGCACATTGTACCTTCAAAAAAAAGGCAATAAGTTTCCTAGAAATACTTACCTAGATGTTACAAGACATAGATGAGTATCCTTTTCCTGTGAGACTGCCTCCACAATCTACTATCCAGTATTGTATACTGGGCACCTTAATAAGGTAGGGTGATGACGTATTTTTCTGTGAGAAATTACTGGCATCAAGAAAGCCAGATTCAAAGTGGAATTACAGGATTCCACTTAAGAAATACGTGCTTCAGACACTCCCTACAAACCTAAGGAAATAAAGCAATTTCCCCAGAGGAACTCAACAGACCATATTTGTCCTGGTGATGTCTCAATGCAGGAGAGCACTTAGGTAGGATTGACTCTAGCTAGGGAGGAAAGGTGCACCCTAAGCAGCCATCCTGCTGTCCCTTGATAGCCCTTGTGCTGTTGTGTCTTTTTGGGATAGTGCCCTCTTTGTAGCCTTGCTGCCTTCTCTCTCATCTCCCAGCACGTTGCTGACTCTGGATCTTGCTCAGGACTCAGTCACTTTTAGGTGTAGTTCAAGGTTGGGATCTCCAGGCTTTTCCCTCTCCTGCAGTAATTAAATCTCCTTTGGTACTGAATAAAAATATCTTTTCACTTCTTTATTGTCTCTCCACATCCAGCACAGCTTCATTCTCCAGTCCCACTTTCAGGAGTTCAATTCATTACAAAATAGAAGGAATAGGCTGAAAAACAAGCTCTTTTATTCATTTACCCCCCCATGCCAGAATTCCTGTCCTATGTAGTCCAGTGACACAAGGGCTAATTCTTTACTTCTTAGAAGTGTTATGAAGATAATAAAAGTTTGTTTTCCTTTTATTCCTATCCTTGAATGAGGTGTAAAACTGCAAAAGCATCCATCCTGTCATGAACATTATCTATGAAAATTAACGTCTCTTCCTCCAGTTCATCAGTAGATGGTGGCAAAGAGTTCTTGCTCATCTGAGTTTCAGACCCCAGGGGCTACACAAATATGACAATAACAACAACTGATGGGTAATATTTTGCCATCTGCTGCAATCCTTATCTTCAGCATACTTAGCTTCAGCTGCTCTATTTGTATGTGAATGAACCTGTTGCAACTTCTAGTTGCCGTCCCACATGAAAAGCTTTGTGAGATCACAGAATCATTTTCTGGCATAATTTCCTTTTTCCAGATAGCCCTTATCTTCCAAAGACCTCCAGACCTTATTTCTCTGGCTGAATCCAGGGAGTGCACCTCAGTCTGCAACTGTCTAGGTACTTCTTTTCACCAACTTGCCTTTGTTATTATTTACTCCTGAGTTATTTAACTATGAGGCATACAGGAGTGTGATGTGTATGAACTATGTGGCAAAACACAACTGTACTGCAAGTTGCATTACTCTATAATTAGGAAATAAAATTAAAACTATTTGTCAGTACAGAAAACCAATATAAAACCACAAAAAGTCTCTTACATGGAAGATCTTATCAGAGAAATAATTATCTCCTGAAATTACAAGCACTGCACTTGAATTCTCAACAGCATCTTACAGCACAGACTGGTGTTTCATTATTACAATTTCATGGTACTCTAAAATCACTAATCCTAAAACCTTTATTTGGGATTAGAATACAGATTGTATTTTTTGATGGCCAAAAATGCATTGCAATTTTGTATCAGCAATGTGCTAATAACTAGACCAAATCAACTTTATTTGTGGCAGATCACAGCGTGTGTCTACAGCCTATCCCTTAGCAACACAGCTTGGGAGACACATAGAATTGTGAGTGCCTTTAGTATTCGCAAGAATGTTGAAAAAAACTGGTGAATATCTATGGGGTAAACAATAGTGTTGTTCCTAACACTAAATCTGTTTCCTAGTTCTACCTCCAGTCTGAATTGTAAGCTGACATCTGTGACAAGGAGAAATAACGAATGCCAGTTTTATTTCCAATGTGGTGTTCTTTTTTTTTTTTTCCACCATCACTTCATAGCCATCAAAATGTCCTTTCAATTGCGGTGGGGAAGCACAGCTTCCTCAATCATTCAAAACCAGTCTTGGGAGTGAAAGTCAAAGTCATCTTCTCTCAAGGAGAAATACAAACAGTGAGAGTTGATCTACATTGAAATACTCATCCACATTAATAGCTTTTAAATGCTATTCTTAATGATAACATTTAAATTCATTTTAAATACATAAGACGAAGTAAGGAATGTCACTACGTACAGCTGATAATTGCAGAAAGCTTGACTGCAGAGAGGAAAGCAAAGATGATGTTTAACTGTACAGGAAACAGGGCAGGAAGTAATACAGAAGATCCAATAAAAGAGAGAGATTCAGGCATGCAATAAAACATCTGCCACAGTGAAAAACCTCAAAGTAGAGATTCTGGATACAGAGATCTGAAAGGCTCAGCCCAATTAGTGTGGATGGGTGGCAAACAGTAGGGGGCTTTTATAAAATAATGAATAGTAAAAAGGTCAGTCATACAACATGGGGACTTTCAATTAAGCTAAAAGGCAATGATTCAGAGCTTAGAAAAGAGAACCTGAATAATGCATAATTAACCTGAAACATATTGTCACAACATTTCACCAGTAACCAGCAGCTTAGAGGAATGTAAAAAGAAGTCCAAGTATTAGTTAGGCAGTACAAATGTTAATTGGATGCCTGACATGGCATACATAATGTGCTTAGCCTTTAATTATATGTCCACAGTCTAATTTTTGGAGAGGATCTCTGCCTTAAGCATGGAGAAGATGGACCCAGGCAGGGACACAACTGTGCTTGTATGGGTAGTTCAAAACTTACCTGCTGCTTAATGTTTGAGGGTTTGGCTTTGCCACCACAAGGATCTTTTAGTTTATAATTGATGTAGTACAGTAACACTGACATTAGCCGTTTCACTGTGACCACCAGTGTTGATCAAATTGTAGTTCTTGTACTGGATTTGCCCATAAAGACCCTTCCATTTTCTGCAGAAAGGGACATGGTGTCTGGACAGGCAGCAAGCTGAACATGAATGAGTAATGTGCCCTTGCAGCAGTGAAAGTAAACCACGCCCTGGGTCACATCTGCAAGCCTGTAGCCAGCAGATCAAGAGAAGTGATCATCCTACTCTACTTGGCATGTGTTAGGCCAAACTTGGTCCTCTCAATTCAAGAGAAACCTTGAAGAACTGGAGATGGTTCAGTGGAGAGCCACTGAGAAGATTAGATGGTTGGAGAATATGATACTTGAAGAAAGGTTGACAATTGGTTTTGCTAGGTCTAAGAAGGAAAGGCTTTGGGGGGACCTAATCATGGTCTTCCAATACCTAGGAGGTAGTTGTAAAGAAGTGGAGGTGCTCTCTGCATAGAGGTGCTTGGTGACAGGACAAGAGGCAGTGGGTACAAGTTGTTTCAGGGGAAATTTTGTCTGGATTTAAGAAAAAAATCCTTCACTGCAAGAGCAGTTAGACATTGAAATACATTATCCAGAGAAGTGGTGGAAATATTCAAGACCTGACATGACAAGGCCCTGGATAACTTAATCTAGGGCCCTGCTTAGAAGATCCATCCAAATAATCTTCCCTTCTAAGTGAGACTTTTCTACAATTCGCTCTCTCTCACTGCCCTGTCCTAGAGGAGAGAGCAGCTTCGTACTCAGATTTCCCCATGCTTCATGAATGAAGGAAGAGCCATACTGTTTGAGAATGCTTCTGGAATGATTTAGGGAGAAGAAAGACAAGAGAAAAGTGTCATTTACAGCCTCCAGCCTCCCACATGATGCAACAGACAAGCCTGACCTAAGGGATTTGTCCTGTCTCTGCTGCGTAAATGTCCTGAAAAATACTCTCTGTCTCCTGCTGTGACCTTCGCTATGGCAGTGGCTAACAAGCGATTGCCCTCATAAGCATAGCCATCTCTCCGCATGGAAGAATATGTTGAACCATGTAAAATAAACATAATTCCAAGTCCATATCTTCCAGCAGCAGCCTATTACATCGTCTCTTAACATAATGGATTTGTTAGTATTGCCTCGGTTTGAAAAGTGCAGCAGGCACTGCTAAGGTGAATTATGTGAGATTAACAATGAAAAGTAAGCATTGCGTACTGAGCTGATGACTCATACAGAGCCCTTCAAGAGATGCACATATTAAAAACAGCTGGAAAATATCAGACAACATAAAAGATACACCATTGCTTTCCTAACCTCTGATGCTGTAAATAAACTTGGAAATTTAGTACTGGTTATATCTAACTTTAGAGGCAATGGTGGAAAATACTCCACCATAACAGTTACAGTGTGGCTTTTGATTTATCTCACTGACAACCATCAGACCTTTCAATGTCTCAATGACAAATAAGCACAGAAGAGTACAGATACGCAAACTGCAATACAATTGATTTATATGGAGTGCGAAATAACTCCTTATGTACTTGTAGGCATATCCCCATGCTGGCTGATACACATTTCTCTAAAACTATTTCTGTGCCTGATCTATAAATCATCCAGTAGGTTTCTGATCTGTCAGCACCTGCCATGCTGGCCTAGCTTTAAAAACACACCCATGTCCCTGAACTGTCCATGAAGTTCACATGAGAATCGGAGATGAAGAGAATGTACGTTCCTCGTGCTCTGTGTCCTCATGTGTCTCCTCTGCACACATTACACCGTGAATTTAAAGATGAGAAGACAATAGTTTAACAACGATTCATTTGATTTGAAAGGTAAAATGTCAATATATTCCTGCTTCAAATATATCTCTAAATTGAGAGTTCAAACTTGAGAATGACAGGTCCTGGAAAAAAAGTCCCAATTAATCTTTAAGAAATGTCAGTTGGCTAGATAGAAAACTAAATGTAAAAAAAAAAAAAAAAAAAAAAAAAAAAAATTCAACTTTGAGAGCAAATAATTTTTATTGACCAGGATTGTGTTGTATCCACAGCTATTCAATTTTGATACACAATGCCAAATAAAGTACCTAAGGCCCAGTTACTGATTCTGTAGGCGGAGACCAACTGCAAAGTAATAGGGCAAGAATAAATTTCCCCATGTACAGGTGGGAATGTAAACAGCTTTTGTGACTCACTCAAAGTCATGGAGGGAATGATCTGAAGAGCTAGGACTGCAATGCAAGAACTTCTGGCTCTCAGACCCACCCTTGGACCACATGCAGATTTACTTTGGATGAAGTTTGAGGGCTCTTATGAACACTTGGTGTATACAGTTTACTAGGTTATAAAGTCACAGAAGTACATCTCTAAGTTTCCCTGTTTATGTTCAGCAGAAACAAGACATGCGTCTCTGAATTAAATAGAGGATGAGAATATGGAATACATGTTACCCAGAGTGACTAGTAAAGTACGTGTTTGCTCCCATAGATATCAATGGAATGATAAGTAGATCCATGGCATGAGTGAACTACATCAGGTTACCAAAAAAAAACCCAAGAAAGCAAATAATAATGTCCCCTGCCCTCCAAATCCAAAAGCCCCCAACTCCCAGACCATGAAATGCATATCGAAGTGCACTTGGCAGTCTTTTTTTTTTTCCCTAGATATTTATAATTTCTTGTGATCCAATGTACAGAAGTACCACTGTAAATTTTTCCTTTGTTAATTGTAGTAGTTCTCCTTTGGGGATCTCTCCCCTGGTATTCCATTCTTTACTATTTTCTGACCTTAAACTACTTTTGAATGTGCAAGTATTCTTCTAGACTTGTTTGTTGTGTTCCCTTCTTACTTTGTTCCAAACTACTTCAAATTTACTCAAAGCCCTCCCAAAGCCGGATCAGCACTTTCACATGCAGAGAAGAATCACACACAATAGCTACTCCTATACCAACAAATAAAATCGGATGGATACAAAGCAGTGTTCCTGAAACCAAATAGACCATTATGGTTCACTTCTACTAAGCTATATTCTCCTTTCTTCCCCTCCAAACAGCAGAGGAAATTCAATAGAAAAGTCTTGAATGAAAAGCCATTATTTAGTCTTCTTCTCATGCAGTTATCACAACTTTTCCCCTGCCACAAGCTTATTCACCTGCCACCATCCTGTGCTGCTGTCTTTCCTACATTTGGTGGGTGGGCACTTCCACTATAGAATAGGGAAAATCATTCGATGTAAGGCAATAAGGCATTTCCATTCTAACATGTTCACCACCTATGACCAAGGAAACCCTTTCAGACATTGCAAACAATGGATAAACTTCAACCTGTGGAAAAACTCCACTGAAGCCAACCCATGAGACTGCTGATTTGCTGATGTGCCATGAAGTACACTCTAGGACTTCATTCTTATAACCTAAATCCAGTCTCTGTTTACTGGCAGATACGCTGTCTCAGCTCCTTTCCTTTCCATTATTATCAATCAACATAATGGAGCCATCTGGGGTTTGGGTATCATTTCTTTTTCGTTTCAGATTCCTTTTTCTTCTCCTCAACCCATCTACGTTAGTCTGTGGTTTAGAATACAACTGACTTTCAACAAAAATATGACTTTTTTATGTGCACAAATACTCATGCCACATAAAGTTAGTCAAATGAGATTATAGAAGCATGAAATCACCCAAAATGTTAACCAGGAAATATGAGGATTAAAGAAGATATTAGTGAAGTTCATAGGCAAACTTGTTCATTTGACCAAACAAACACGGGACAGTTAAAGAACATGTGGAGGTGCCAGGACCTCCTTGCTTAATGCTTGTCCTGAAGCTCTTACATGGGAAGTGATTCTTCTCAGCCTCCAATGCTGTCGAATCCTGCACCCCCACGCAAAACAACTTAGCATTATTTGGATCACTGCTCTGCTGGAGGTCCCAAATGAGACTGGAAACCATTACATTAGTTATGCATAATGAGACTTAGTCTCTGCATAGCCGTGAATGGTCTACTGTGTAAACACGGTGCATGAAAGGTAGCATTATCACTTTTATTGACAGATAGGGATAACAGGTACAGAGTTGTTTTCCTCAGAAGTCTGTGCAGTTCCTACCCGTTATCATGTGCAGAGTCATCCTCTGAAACTCAGTCATCCATCTTAATCCTCTACCATAGTCATCCATCTTCTCAGAGCAAGGCGGTAAACACTTGATCTCACTCTGTGTAGGTATAAATCTGTCCAGCTGCTAACTATGTTTAGGTTCAGTTTGACTCAGGGGTGTATGCACTTGAACAAAACCATAACTCCATGTTAATCTCACCTTGGGACCAATGACCTAGATTTTCTAGGGTTGGCTGTTAGTTTTCATTCATATCTGACGTCTCATTTCAGAACAAAAGGGAGAAAAAAATTATCTCGTCACCTTAAAATGTTTTAAGATTTTTTAAGCTGAATGCACAAAACCAGTAACTCTACATTACTCAGCATTACAATTCACTTTGAAAAAACGCAAGCCTGTGGCTCAGCAGCTGATGCTCAACAAAGTCTGTTAATGAGGCTGGTCAGCATCCCTCAAGACTCCTTTTTATTTCAGACATCCAGACCCTAATGGAACCTTTGCCATTTTAGACTAAAGTGGGAACTTCAAAGAGTATAAGTGTATGCAAGGCCAAAGGCTTAAGCCTAGATGTCCCATCAGGCTCTAGTTCAGCAGTATCCACAGTGGTTCTGTGTTAGAGTTTGGTCTCAACAGGATCCAGGGACAGGCTTCAGCATGTGCATAAGTCTGGATTTTCAGCAAGGCATCCGCTTTACCACTTTACCAGATCTACTGAGCTCCTGATAAATGTTGGGATGAGACCTGGGCGTGCATTGTCCCCTCAGGTGTGATTAACAGAGGCATGGCCTTGGCGGGAGCTCACAGGTAATACAGGACAGACAGCAGTATGCTGCGGTGCATGACAAGCAGGGCCATTGCGAGCTAGGGGAACAAATCATTCCTATTGCTCAACACGTTGAAAGAAATAAGCAAATTTACAAAAAGCTGTACCGGGCAAGCTGCGGAAGCAAACATAAATCCCACTTAACTTGCACTGAATTTCTTTCGTACTTGCATTCCATAGGTGGGGCAAGAATTCCTATAAACTAAGGTATTTCGATTCGAACAGAAGCAGAATCTGTCTGTTCATGTCTGCAGTTGACTGGGTGGTTCTGCTTTTCTTTGCCCCACAAGATGACTGTGTAAATCCACTTTTGTACTGAAAGTCGAGAGATGAAGTTCACTTGCTACACACTTGCTTGCCAAAGTGCAGGCAGTCTCCTGCTAAGTAATCTTTCCCAGGTAGCAGAATTTTTATGATTCTTTAATGCTTCATCAGGTGTTAATCATAACGTTTTATTGTCTGAATAACAAGCTTATCTCCCTCAAGAAAGTTTTGGTTCACATCCAAAATTCTGTTCCCAGAGCAGACAATATACTTGATAAGTGACCACATTTCACCCTGTGCCCGATGAATTTCCAGACTCACGGACTGAATAAGAAGTACATTTGTTAGTTACTGCCTTTGATATTACTGAAGCGCCTACATTTTATTTCCTAGGACACTGCTGTTGAATAAATCAGTAATTCCAGAGATGAACAATCTATTTCCTCCCCCTCATTCTTGTGTAAAAATGTAGCCTGATTAAGGTTAAAGGGTAGTAGTGAGGTGCGTGCAGGGTGAAAATCAGTGCCTCACTCATGTGATCCAGAACTGGACCAATGCAGAAAGCTTTGTATTCACAGTAACATGGGCAAACTTGTCTTTTCTGTATTCCATAAGAAAGGGAATAAAGTATGTTCTCTCCCTTCACATGATGAACTCTGAACTGATTCAAGTCCAAACTCTCAGTCAATATTCTCAACAGGTCTCTTAAGTGACTTAGAAACTAAGACTTCATTTTCAGAGCAGTTTCCTGAACACCTGTCTTGTAAGTACTTGCTCCTTCTGAAAATGGGGCTTAGGCTCCTAAAACACAGGGTTAGTTCTAAAACCTTTACTTCCTCTCCATTATGCTTTTACAACATTCAGCTGGTGAAGCACTACTCCCTGAAATGTTCCAGTCCCAGGTTTTGATTTGTCACTGGAAGAGCTGTTGTTTCACACTGTATAAGGTCATAATGAATTATTCTGTCAGAAAGTCTTTACGGTATCTATTCTTGTCTGTGTTTTTACCTGTAAAATAAACATAATCTTATAATGGGATGCTGTAGTCAATGTTCTTCAGACAAAAAACAACCATCCCTTTCATCCCTCCGATGGCAATTTTTAGCCTTTATTTTTCACCGTTTGATCTCAGAATATTTTATGAAGGAAATAAGAACAGTGAATGCCTATCCCCAAAATTGTTGTGACATCATATTTGTCAGCTTGAGTTCAAAGCCTTGTTCTTAATATGCTCTTTTCACGTGTGCATCATCCTGCAGCACACAAGTGCGGATGCCAAGATGTTCATCTGGTGCCTTTGAGGCCACTGACTGGGAATGTGCTCCAAGGAGAAGTCACTGTAAAATTTGGAAGATGTTGCAACCAAATATATGGGGTGGGTGTTTGAAGACTGAACCTCCCAGGGCCACAGAGACAGCTCATGGCTAAAGGTCTGGGAGCCCCAAAGGGTGTTTCATGGAGTTCAAGCGAGTCACACATGGGCTTCTGCCTTAGTCATGTCAGAAGCATGGCTACTCCCTGGGACGCAGCCTGAGCCATTGCTATTAGCCATTGCCTGCAGTATTCTGCCATATATCATAGGTAGAAAAAAATCCTTCATCTTATGAAAGGTGGATGAGAAAGATGATGAGAGTAGAGGGAATTCATTCTGACCCTATGCACCTGCTGTGTGTGTTGACTTGCATTTTATATGGAAAAAGTCACGTTAAGCACAAGGCTAGTGTCATGGCATTACAGATGGAGGGGTGCGGGGTGGTGAACCACTGCGAAACTCAGGGGAAAAGCTGGAGGACTCTGCTGCTCAGAAAAACAGTCTCCAGCAGCCTTGACATGGTGGAGGTACAAGACACTTCTCCCAAGTCCTTTAACTGGCACACTGGACACAACAGATTTCAGCGCAGCATGTCTAGGAGTTGCTGTTCTGGGCCAGGTGACATGCTGTGAGCATGCTGTTGTTCTGCTGAATCTACACAGAGATTTAGAGAAACTGCCCAG
Organism: Cariama cristata; assembly: GCF_000690535.1. Classification (NCBI taxonomy): domain Eukaryota; kingdom Metazoa; phylum Chordata; class Aves; order Cariamiformes; family Cariamidae; genus Cariama; species Cariama cristata. The sequence continues at coordinate 26,621 of NW_009637355.1, read as the reverse complement.
AGAAGCAAAATTTGTCTAGTTTAACCTCAGTTTAATATTATTCACATCAATTCTGTAGCAATATTAGCTTCTGGCCCCTGTGTTAGCAGGATTTTGAAATGGAAGTGGAGTGCTAAGCTCACTGCAGTCCTTCAGATATTTTTCAAGTGACTTGCCAAATACCTGATCTCATCAAAAGCATTGGTACAAAGTACACTCTGAAACAGAGATTGCATCCAGGGCCTCCAGCCAGAGGGGTCCTGTGGGCTTTCAGAGTTTGAAGAGAATCTGGCCCTGTCATACAGGCAGAGGTATGAAGATGAGCCAGGCTACAGGAGACCAGAGAGACTTTATATTTTCACCTTAGTTTTTCTTGTCTCAGGGTGATTTTTTTTTTTCTGCTTATAATGTTCTGACATAAAAAGCATAGCTGCAGCTTTTTTCTTTTTCTTTAAGCCATGAAGTGTTTTCATGGATGCCTCCCCTGTTGTTTTGTGGACTACCTTTCCATCTGTTTGCAATCTCAAATCATTGCAGTGGCAGCAAAGTCATGGGAACAGCTGCCTTTCGAAATCCACAAAGTCCCATCATTATTCTGCACTTAGTCTTGGCTAAAGAACTTACCTGACTGTATTACAGGTTAACTCCAAGAACAAACTTTTTCACCATCCATGGTAAAAAAAAATAATGTTGTTTTCTCTTCTTATCAGCCTTTTCTTACCTGGCTGCTATCTCTTCAAATTCTGTTGCTTCTCATTTCTGCTGCCCTGCATGACTGCACGTTTTGCCTGTGCAACCATGGTAGTGCAACCCTGTGGTTCAGTCTTCTAAGGAGACAAGTCCTTCACACCACCAGCCTTACAACAACTTCTTCCTTTGTAACAGCAAAGATGGCTGTCTTGCCTGGAAGCTGCTGACTAAAGGTACAGATACTCATGACCTGTCAATAGACTCATTATAAAAGCTATCTTACTATTCCTAGGTGTAACGGTAAAGGCAGTCAACAAAGAAATATAAAAAAAAATTTATTTTCAATTTTTTTTCCTAACTGTTTATTGGAGAATGTATATTTTTCCTGTTTTTTTTTTGTTTTTCTTTTCCTTTTCTCTGTTCTTTTGCAACATAATTTCTAACAATTTATGAATGCTTAATGGCTTTGTCCTTCATTAACTTGTCTCTTGTTTCCTTGCATCTATGGAAACCTTGCCATCTGCTACACTCTGCAGAAGGAGAGCCACAGATTGACTGCAAGCAATGTAAAGAAAAAATACTTTTTGTTTCTTCTCAGTGTCCTTCCCTTCAGTTTAATTTGATGTCCACAGTTGTTTTATGGAAAGAGTTTGTAAATAATCTATCCTACCAAACCTTTCAATGTCAATAACAATTTTTACAGACCTCAGCTTTGTCTCCCCTTCTTTTCCCTCACCCTGTACTTATCGTAAGTTGTCTTTTGTCCAGACTGAAGATTTTAAGCTTAGTCATTCCTGGTACAGAGGCAATTTCTCATGTCAATTGCATCTGAGATGCTTCTCTGAATCTTTTCCAGCTTTATATAATCCTTGCAAGATGGGAATCCAGAACTGTATATAGCATTTGAAGCGTGGGCAAAATATGGATTTACACAGTAGCATAGTAATATTCTTTCCTTTGTTCCCTATCCCTTTTCTAATAATTGCTAAATTTTCACTTGCTTTCTTGACAGCTGAAGTGCACCAAGCTGATGTTTTCACTGTACTGTCACAAGCCCAAGCTTTCACACCTGAGTGGTAAAGATCAGCTCAGAGTCTGTCATGGTATACACACAAGTTGGATTGATTTCTATCTCATGTGTCACTTTATATTTGCTTCCACTGAGTTTCACATGCTAGTCATCAAATTCTGTGAGAGGTACACAGGGGACATTTTCCTTTACTACCCCAAATATCTTCGTATTATCAGCAAGTTTTGTTAATTCATTGCCTTTCCCAAACTGTTTAAGAATAAGGTCTAATAAGTGTAGAGGAAAGAGCTCATGAAGCAGACAAAATGCAAGGAGAAGAATGGTTCAGAGTAGCCCCCACAGCCCTTCCCTTTGAACCAGAAGCCCCCATCACTTCTCTCCTGATGGCCTTAGAGCTGCCTGTCCTTTATTACATTGCAAGGAAAAAAAAAGTAATTGCAATTGACAAAAACTCTCAGAAATTAGAAAATTTACTTCAGTGAAAACAGATCTCAAAGGCACTGTGTCATTTGGCCCATGTATGTCTTCAGGGATGAGAGAGAGAAAAGAAGACACCACAAAGTGTTCAGTCTTTTCCACTTGCTGTAAGAGACCGGCCTCTTCCCGAGTGGTCTTTCAGCATTATCCAAGAGCCACCAAACATACCCAGATTTGTTATTATTCAGAGAAAGACCTATTCATGGTATTTCAAAATCCCCAGAAATATTTTTGCAGGTAGTCTAGAGCAAGTTTAATCGCTCGGACTTCCTCCCCTCAAACATACAGATGCCCAAACAACAGTTTTTCCCTACGGCATTGTCCTAATGCCTTTATCTCCCTACGTGCCTGCAAGACAAGGAAGTGCTGTCACTCCAATTTACAGACAGGAGGTGAGACAGAAGACGTTCAGAGCCAAGCTCAGTTTTTAAGCCAGGGATGGAAGAGGTGCTTGCATCATTGTCTCCAAAATCCTTAACTCCTTGAACCAACACTAGGCCATTTTCCCTGTCTGGTGATGACTTCCGTCCACAAACTTTGTGGATACTCTGAAAGAAATCAATCTCTAGGGTCAGTGATTCAATATCTTTCTCTGATGCTTAATGAGCAGGAGGTAAATTGACCTTCAGACACTTTGTCTGGGTAAAAGAACAGTGAGTCCAAGGTGAGAGAGGAGCTTGAAGCTTCTGAACCAGTTCCACCTCAACCCTGTTCTTCGTTCACTTCTGTTCCCACATCCAACCCTTCACTCAATTTCCTGACAAACCTGTAGTCTAGTTATTCTGGTAAAACTCAATTCTTGCTGATAAATATAACTATAGGAATAATACCACATATGCTGTATGCCTAAAAGCCAGTTGATATATTGATCAACAAAAAAAAAATCACAATGAAATTACTTAACTATCTAACGTCTGCTTAGAAAAAATTATATTTCCCAGCAATGCTCTGCATGGATACATGCAAATAACTGCTCTGCCAAAAGAGCATTTTGAAAGCTGTTAATTCAGGCATTTGGAAGTTATGAAAGTATAGTTCAGCTTGTCTTACCCTGGCTTCTTTGTGCAAATATAGTCTGTAATTACACAGTCATGTACATATACTTTACATAAGAAATATTTTATGGTTGCAAGAGAGCTGTCTTGGAGTCTCTGCAGTGAGGAAATTGACATGTCTGTGAAAGGGAATGTACAAATTGAAACAACCATAATACTGTTGGCCACATGAACAACAGAAACAGAAAATTCCCATCTTTAATATTGGATATGCACTTGACTAAAGATCTGTATTTCAGTATCTTTTTCAGAGTGAGACCAGGGACTGGCTCTAAAAATCTTTGTTCTCCCCCCTCATGACATAGTCCACAACAGGATGATTAAGCTTATTATAGGAGCCCATATATAACAAACCTGATAACTTTCTTAGTACCAAGATCACCATGTTTTTTACATGGTTTCTTCAAAGTACTCTCCTAGGGATGAATTAAGGCTATTGAGATAACTAAACCACATAATTCTGTTTCTAAACTGTGCTTATTTTAGGTTTAACTATGCCTCTGCATTCCCTTGATTTTCAACACTTCTTTATTAGGTAACTGCAATTCTCCTAGAATATCTGCAGTTATTAAAGTGTACTCCCAAAATGTAATTCTAATTTACTGTAATTTTTAATGTAAAGTCTTCTTTTGTTTTTAACAGTTAAACCCTTAGACATGATCATTATAAAAAGATGCTTTAGAAAAAGATATCTCAAGACAAATTTGCCTTTAGGTGCAACAAATATAAAGAAACATTGCCATACAAATTATGCAAAAATTCAAAGGTATGGAATACTGTCTTTGCATCTTTGTGAGTTAAAGCTTAACTTTGGAGACTTTGGATTTGCAGAGATGCTCAGGCTGAGTCTGTGTGTATTCTGGAAAAGCTTATGAAGATCTGTTTTCCTCTTAAAACCAGTTCCTATCAATTTTCCCTGACTCCTTTTCAATGAGGAGCTTGTCAAAACACTAGACAGACAACGATACTCTTCTCTTTTCCTTCCCCTGCCTCACATTGACCTTTCTATCCCCTTCTTATC
>NW_009637355.1:0-22348 GCF_000690535.1 Cariama cristata | reverse complement strand
TTTGTCTTTTCAGTGTCTCTGGAGATTCCTCTTTCTTGGCTTCTTTCCTGAATAGACTTGTTGAGAAAGGGATTTGGTGAGAAATGTGTTTTTCTTTTCTAATGGGATTAATGATAATTTTTTGACCTTTTTTGTTTGCATTTGAACATTTCTTCTCTAGAAGTGGCTGACAATTTACTTTCTTTTGCAGGATACCCTTACATAAAGTGATGTTTGTTCAAAATGCCAGTCTCTCCTGCTCTCACAGAGAGTCAGACCACCTCTGCCCTTAGCAAAGATGTCCTTTGCAAAAATGCTACTGGCTTTCCTCTGCAGAGGAAACATTATATGGTTGTATAAACTGTTATCATAATCATTGTGTCTTTTTTATTATACACATTCAGAAAGAGAATGAATTTGCCCAGGAAGTTTAGTTTTCATTTTCTAAAAGATTCAGTTTCGAAACTAAAATGGCATAGTTGTCTCTTATGCCAATAACCATTTCTTTAAGGAGATTAGCTTTATGTATATATATTTGTATATATCTCCAGGTATTTTAAAAAATTGTATAAACAAGTACACTGAAGTCTCTAGTTTGGTTGCTTGCCAACTGCATGGGGATCTCCTCTCTTCTTTTATAATGTCCCCATGTATATCTATGAAAAAATTACTTCATTTCTCCAAACTCAAGTGTTGGGGTTTTTTTGTGTGTGTGGTTTTTTTTGGGCAGGGAAGGGGGTGGCCTGTTTAGGAAAGGGAGTAGAGGAAATACTCACATTTCTGTACTCTTTGAGATCTTTGTGTGAAATGTTGTGAAAGTTTTGAACTTGTCTGGGACAACTGATCCATTTAAGAATGTTATTACTGCTTATTAAAGGAATGTGGGATCTTTGTGTGTTTGCAGAGATTTCCACTTTATCTGGTACAGCTTGTATGAGTTTATTTCCTTCTGGGCAGCTGGAAGGCAAGGTCCAGGCTTTCACAGCCTTTTCAGCTAGTAGAACTATGGTGAGATAGACAAAGGAAAATCCTATTTTTCAAGATATTTAACAGGCAGTCTAGTACAGACTAAACCTTCCTTCCATCTAACATACTGCTTTATTCAGATTTCAAGTTAAATTCCATTTTACTGAACGATATCACTGAATCCAGCAGGAGTAGTCAAGAATTCTTCTTTGGCTATGTGTAGTCCACAAGTCTCTAGAGGCACAGATATTTATAGAAGCACAGAATTTCCTTGGACTGCTGCATCTTGATACGTAAATCCTGACATCTGTGCAACTCTGCTTTCCTTACATGCAGGTAATTAGTTTTAGTGCTACCTGCTGCGGAATCCACACAAAATTTTATTGTAATTTCTTTCAAGGAGATCTGGGACTTCAGCAAAAGTCACCTTTTTCTCTTGTCATAGTGGCATTACAAGAAAAAGAAATATGACTGTCTCACTGCACAGACTGTAGGAGCCAGTGCACCATCACACACTGAGAGCCTGTGTGCTAACATCTCAACACCTTCTCCATGGCCTAGCATAAAATTGTCTGGACTGTTTTTCAGTGGAGACTTAAAGGTTGTCCTGCTTGTTATCTGTCACCTGGTGAACTAAGGTGGGATTTCTGTTGCCTAATTTTATCTATCTAAGAGCAAATTTTATAATGTAGATTAATCTAACCCTGTCCAAACTCACTTTGGAGTCAACGGGAAACAGGATCAGCTGAAAGCATAACTTCACTGCACCTCAAGGTTGGTTTCAGGTAATTGATCCTCTCTCTGGTCTTGACTCTCTTCTTTGCTATTAACTATAGAGGGAACCTAGGCAGCTAACCCACACTTCCTCCAATTGCAGAGAATCAATCAGAGTGTCTACGTCACTACAAGCAAAATATGCACTTGCGGCATTTGACTTGGAAACAACTCCAAGTCTGCTCAAGATGTTCAGAAAATCCGAGGCTTTGTGTGTCCTTCTATGAGTCTTTATGATGCTAGTAATACCAAAAATCTTGTGGGGCACTGCACAAATAAAGATGCTGGAAGAGGAATTTTCAAAAATACCTGTTTAATTTAGGAACATGTACTTACATGGCACCTTTGAAGCTCCTGCCCTCCTACCCTCCCCAAGAGAATTAGGTCCAAAACTGTGATTCTGCAAATGCAAAGCATGCTTAGCTTTACACGTCCGGAGTCACTCTGGATGAGTGGCACAGAGCAAAACTGACCCTTCTCTTTCTCTCCTGCAGTTCAGATAAATCAGTAAGATCAGTCGGATGCATAAACTTAGAATGCTTGAATAAGTTTTCTGCAAGACTGGGTATAAGCAAAGAAATAAAATCAAGGTGCAGGTCGCTATGAGACAAGTACAAGGCATGAGAGCACTAAATCAGGAGAAAGAGCAGTTGAGTTTTGCTGTGGCCCTTGGATGTTTGAGGTATCATAGGACAACCTGTCTGACAACTGCTGCTCAGGATGGACGCTGGTCACTCATAGCTCCTGTGTCATATCTGTGAGCACCATGAAGCTGTCTCAGAAATCCAAGACATTTTCTTCAGAGGCACAAAATGCTAAAGCAACTATACATGTGCTCTGTGCCATGGTTTAGGGTCCTTTCAAGGATTATGAAGTGACTATGCTGACATATGTGGTTTGCCAGAAATGGTGGTTCAGATTGCTCCATTTAGGGAATGAAAGAGAAAAGTGTCTCTCTGGACAGATCTGAAGGTTAGGCAAGAAGTCCTCCTGAAAGAAACTGCAGGAACAGCCAGCCCTGGCAGGGGACTTGTTCCTCCTTTTCCATTCCTTTCTACCCCTTGCCACCTGAGACTTCTGCTGGATAAAACAAATACAAAACTCAGGAAAGGAGAAGCTGGATCTCAAGGCTGTGTCCATGTGAGGCTGAGCTACCTTCCAGCTGTAAATATGCCCCATGGGTGATTATGACTTCTTCCAGGCTCTCTCTCAGGTACTGGTTCAGGAGCAGCCAGGGATGCCACAGGGCAGCGACAAGGTGCCTAGGTTTGGGAGAAGAAGATTTAGCTCTCTGGGCAAGAGTTATGTTGTGTCCCTGACCCACAGGGCCATAAATCAAGCCATGGCTCATATTCGTGAGTGCAGACACCCCATTTCCAAATGCTCTGTGTGTGTCTGTGTCTACATGTGTCTGCTGCACCAAGAGCAGGCAAGGAGATTTCTCACATGTCAAGCTGATCCAGGACAACCAACAAACCTGACTTACACAACCCAAAAAGAGGTCTTTTTGACCACATAAGAGAGCATATTACCTGTCAGAGCAAATGGGCCCTAGAAAGAGAATGAAGCTTTCTGCACAGACATGGATACAATGTGATGCTCTGCTCAAAGTCTGCTACAAATATCACAGATAAACTAATGACACTTTTTCTTCTTCTTAATAATCTCTTTTCGTTGCTCAATTTGTTAATTCTCAGTGATGTCTGCCGCTGCTAGCTAACTTAAGACCATGAGAGTCACTGTATCAGATTAAAAAACAAAGAATATCCATTTTCCCCACCATCCTGCTTCTAGCAGCTGCTAAGAATAGGTATCTATGCAGAATATAAGGAAAGGTCCTAGGAGCACTGCAAAAATAGAGTTCTTTCCCATAATACTCTCCCAACCTCCATTCTGCCCAGTGAGAATTAGTAGAGATCAAGAGATTGGTAACAGTTCTAACAGATAAAACAGACAAATTTATTGGACTAAATTTTAACAAAAGTATGTTAAAAAATCCTAAGTAGAATGTCTTCATTTTCAGGTTTTAAATGTAATTAATTTCAAAAGTTGCATTTAGGGTTTTTTCCATTTTACTTCTCTTACTTTGTCATTTCGATATCTCAACTGCGTTGGTCGTTATTGATTCAGAAACTGACATTCCATTTCCATTACAGTCTGAGTAGTAATGACAAAACAGTAGAGATATCTTATATTTTTATTGGTTGGAAATGTAATACCATATAATATATTTTCAATAACTTATTTTTAAAATAATATAGAGCTAGTTAAAAATGAAAAGAAAGCTGAAATTCAACATAAATACATTGACTTAAAGAATTTTAAAATTAGTTTTAAAGGAAGTGTAACAAATTGTTCCCATGAAAGAAAAAAAAGTTGAACTGTTGACATTTGCCACAAAGAGACAAGCTTTTTTCCTCACATTAAAATAAAATGGTGACATTTAATGAACACTTCAAATTGAAAGAATGCTTTGACTTTTCTAGAAAATAAATTGAAAATAAATGTTCTGAGCTTGCTTTGACCTGAACAGGGCTGAAATCAGAGCTTTTCCTCCTTTCTTTTTTCATGCAAATTGAAAAAATCCTGAGCAACAGCAATGAGAACACAGTGGCAATTGGCCATAATTGATACCAAAATAGAGAAATCCATTCTGAATCATGTCAATTAAGGTACAGAATAATTTTGAATGAGCTCATTAAGAACCACAGCTTTCTGACAGTTGCATAATATTTTGGTGAATTTGTTTCTCTAGTCGAAAAAACTTTTTTTCTTCCAAACAGCATTTTAAAGCATTTTGCAGGCAGATCCAGATACAAGCAAGTACTTCGTCTTGTTGAACTCGTTGTCTTCAGATGCCCAATACAAGAAAACAGATAATTAAAATTCATATTTTTTTCTTGGTACTTCTGGCTGGTATTTAACATGTCATTGAACCTGATGGTTCACTCTGAAGTGCTTTGCTGCTGTTATGGATGCTGTTGCTTATGAATACTTAGTACTTTTGGACAAAAAAATTCTGTACCTCCTCAGAATCTGGCTCTGTGAGCATGTCCATAGAAGTATTGTACAGCAACTGCTACAGGTAATTGGAACTAGAATGTCTTGGGCCTGTAAGTGATGCATATTTTATGGCTCATCTTCTGTGTTGTTAAAGGCTTAGGGCTTATGAACTTACTTGCTTTTTATCCAGCAGTAGAATTCCGGTGATTGAAATCACAACATCCACACGTTTGGGTGGGTGATGGGGACGAGAGCACAGATATTGCAATAATAAAATTGGTGGAGGAAATCGAGGTCAAGAACAGAGATACACAGGAAAAAAAATTGTATGAGCTTATTGTATATGTTCAATATTGGTGTCCAGATGAGGATGGTGCAGTTCAAGAAGATGAATGTAGTAAAGTGTGTTTATATAGGGAGAGTGAAAACAGAAATTCACAGACTAACACTTCAGTAATGTTCTTAAAATACAGAAAAATGAATCTGTGGCAATTAATTTACTCATTTCAGAGGGCAGGTTTTCTTGTCTGCTATATTATGGTTTTGTAATTGTGTCTGAATTTAGCTGCTCCTCAGCCATTGGAAACAGATCATTCTGCCCTGCAATTACAAATATTGATTTACAATGACATTTGCCTCTTGTAAAGTGTTTCAGTAACATCTGCAAAAACAGATGATACAGAAGCATTAATCTCTCCATCTCTCTGATTTAAAAAATAAGTGGTTTTGCCCTGTAATGGCATGAAGGAACATAACTGTGATGAGTATTTCAAAAAAAGGATTATATTTCTAAAAATCCTATGCAGTGGCTGTAGGCATACAGATAAAGATTATGGAACACTAGAAACACAACAGCATCTTATTTTGGTATGTTAAGCAAATAGAAATAATAACACACAAACTGCATATCCCACTTTTTGGTTAAAAATGTATCCCAAAATATAATTGAAGTAAAACTAGTGGAAGATAAAAATTAGAGTTGTTTGGATACACTGCATAAACTAGATGAGATTCATCAGCAAATTTATCAGTGCTCATGGCCTGAATTCCAATCTGCAGTCAAAACTGAAATCAGCTGTATTTCACATTCTGTCTTCTTTCATTGTGAATGTCTCATTTATTTTCCTCTATTTTTCCTATACAAAACACTTCACCAAATGGCTTAAAAACAGCATCCAAAAATAAAAGAGCTGACTTCCAAAACACTTCTGAAAGAATCATTAAACAGCAATCTAAAACTGGTAAACCAGGAAAAGAATGGATTGTGAGACTGCATCCCCTTTTAACTCATTATTCAATGTTTCTTCTCTCTTTGCTGAGAATGAATTATCCCTCACTATTTTTCATAATTTCTTACCTCTTTTAAGAGCAATTTACAAGCTCTGTTTAATATACTCTCAAAACCCAGAAGAGTGTCCCAATGACACAACAATAAATAATAAGTCCAAAGAACAGTGTATGAGAAAAATCTGCTATGAAAAATAACCATGTAATAGCTGGGATCCTTCCTACACCATTGCTTTAACTGACTTTGGGATTTAGACATAAAATGATAAATATTAACTACTTAGATCTTACTAACCTTTTCAAAAAGAAAGAATGTCAATCATATCCCAGAAACTCCTCTTCTCCGTTTGGGATACCCCAAGTATCTGAGACATCCACATTGGTCTGCTAGATAATATACAGGAATATGTATGAAATGTGCTTTTCTGGAGACGAAGCTCAGTAAGAATACTTAGAGTATATCATAAGGTCTTAGGAGCCAGTGAATAGGACATGATTCAGCTCATCACTCACAGGCACCTGACACTATCCTCATCTGGATGGTCTAAATCTTCATTGACTGTGCTGGTAATGGAAGCTTAGATACTCAGGTAAACATGTAAATTTAGATTTCTTAATTTGGAGTTGACTCTTACTCTTAGTTTGGCCATATGAATGCCATCTCGAATTATTAACTTTTACACCATAGCTCAAGTCTACTAGGTGGGCTCCATGTGGGCTTAATACCACCCATAAGGTGTCCTTATGAGGTGTTGTGAAAATAAATACATTTAATCTTGTGAGTTTTAATGGTAATGGAGCCTTTAAACTTAAATATTTATTGACTGCAATTTTAGAAAACGCAATATCTGTACAAAGCACCATTTTCTTTTCTGCACAGCAAAGCCCTTGGTAAACACAGGACTGGGCAGCTCTGTTACTTAGAAGCCAAAATCTCTCCTGCCCAGTGCCTGAATATTACTGCTCCTTTATGGTCTTGAGCTAGACTTGCATATCAAGTGGAAAAACTCTCATATATGTGTAATCTTTGCAAGCCTATTTGCTTAATTCCTTTTTTTTGTTCCTCTGTGTATTAGGCACTGTCTGAGCTTGCAGGCTCATGTCGTCTCTTCTATGCTTTTTCTGAGCATGATGCAAGACCTGCAATAGAAACCTGTACTACCATTGCATTTGAAATATCTGCAATCAAACTAATACTGTGATGGACACATATAGCTCTTCAGCCACTTTTGAAATCAAGCATAAAAACACATTTAAGAGCAAAGGAGTGAGAGATGAAAAAGAGTGAGAGATGCTGTGTCTTCAAATATTATATTTACATTTGCACTCAAGTTGGTACATCCCAAACTCTGATAGCACAAGATCAACCACTGGCAGCTGTCCTACCAAAAAGAGTCACCCAGCTGGGATGTAAAGTTGTTTGAAATTGGGCTTCTTTGAGACTGCCAGCTTCCTGCTTTCGCTGTGGCTGCTGTGATCAAATTTGCCAAGACTTCCATTGCATTTATAACATCGATAAATGGGACAGATGGATGCCAAAGTAATCTCTGTCTCTGTGGCAGCTTATCTAATTAAACATTGAGACAGAGAAAGGTATAATTGCAGAATAATCTATCTGCTTTTATTGTATGTTTTCCCTTAAGACACTCCTGCCTTTCTGACGGAGCAAATAAACTTTGACAGATGTTTACTTTCAAAGTAAAAAAGATAGTGGAGTTCTATTAACACAGACCTTATTCAATAGCAAAGCTATTTTTTCACTGCGCTGGATGCCAGCATTCTTTGTAGAACAAAGATTTTGGTACTGAGTAAAATATGATTTGCATGCCTGAGGGAATAATAAAAGAAACCTATTATGGAATGAAATGGACTGTAATCACATTGAGAGGATAGAGATTGTTCCTTGAGTAGGGAGGGGGGAAGGCTACTGACTGATAAATGGCCTATTGAAGAAGAAAACACAATGTTATCCAAGATACAACATATGCCAAAGTTTGAAGAATGACATACGTAATTGCTTCACAACAGAGACTTCCATTGCCTTCAGCGGAAGCTGATACACACTGAGTGTTTTGCACAGGGCTACAGGGAGGGAGACACTGTTGGACACTAAACACCAGGACAGAGCAAAAAAAGCCATCCCACCATTCTCATTGGATTGTGCGTTAGCTAATGTTGACTCAACTGCCATACAGAAGGTCAGCATCCAAGTCTAAGTTTGCAGCTGCTCTCTCACAGCATACACCACTTGTGGAGCAGGGCTCCCCCGGCCACGAACCAGCCTCAGCTGCTGGTGGACTCAGCACAAGCCAGGCAGAGAATGATTTCAATTACTGAAGAACAGCTGCTGCTCTAGAAGATATCGGTGAAGCCAAACCCTTCGCCAAGAGCTACTTGAACTGAGCAAAGAGCTGGCCTGGAGGCCTGTGGCACAGCTGTATTGCGTTACTTTGCTTTTCAAGCACAGGGTACTCATTAAAGTAAGATCAGCAGCAGCTTCTCATGTGTGCACATACCTGAGCAGAGACTGATCTGCACTTCACTGCATCCTCCATCTGTGTCTGCTAGCACTATTTCCAGTAAGTGATATTGTGCTGAAAATTCTGGATATTTACTGCAATTTTAAGTATATATAGCACCATGTGCTCTATATGCTCGCTGTCACACAAGCTGTTCCTGTTAATGGCATTTCTGTATGGGTTTACAGACAGAAATGCTGAGCTCCTACATGCTCCCTAATTCTCATTCTTGTTACTCCTAGTGACAGTCCTGATGTCTGTCTTTCTATCAGCTTATTCTGCTGTGATTTTACAGGGAATTTTCCCCCACAGTTGTGCACTATGTGTATGCAATTCCAATTACATAGAGATTATTATTCTGGTTACATAATGATAAATGTTATATTTCAAGGCGAATGACCAAAGTTACAGGATGACATCAAAAACCTAGTTATAAAAGTTGTTCAGTGGTAAACACTGGAGAAGAAAAAAGCAGTACAGAAGCAGATGCTTTGTGATTTGAACATTTGAATTGTTCTTGTTTCCAGAATGCTGCAGAAGTGATCGCAGTTGACAGCCACACTTCTTGTGACAGGCATAATGCCATTCATTGCTTTTATACTTGAATGACTTGGATACTACACAGTCTGTCAAGTCTAAATCTATTTAAGTCATGACAATTTATGTTATACTACAGTACATTACTTGTTTTGATCATAAGACTAAAATCATTCTTGCATGAAATAAACTGAAACTTTAAAAAACCCAAGCAAGGGCTGCTGTTTTGAAAGCAACTGAAATTTTACTGACTGTGAGGTTGACCAGCGAACTACAGAACCAGAGGAGCAATGCAGAAGACCGAACCTTCCTCAATCCATATCCTGAAGTGTTCAGATGAGTGCAATCAAGGCCCAGAAGCATCAGCCAAATTTTGCAAGCTAGCTAATACTCTCTGCTGTGAGATCAGACCTGCGGACAGGCGGTTACCTTTTAAGTACAGTGTTTGGTTTATTGACTTTTGTCAGAATATGGTAATTGCAATATTTGATTTTCTATTTTTAAAGGTAGGAAATGACTGAAATATGTATATAGCAAACATATGGGCTATTTCTTTGACTTACCAGCTGTGGGAGAAACACAGATCATGGAAAGGAAATGGAGGAAAGGCGTTTGCCCTAAGAGCAAGACTTAACGCTAAATTCCATGCACAGACATACAGTCAAATCCCGGCAGGACTAACTCAACGGTTCACTCATCAAAGACAGAAATATCTATAATTTGTGTTCTCTTACAATAGTTCTTAAAAATCAAACCAAACCCTCTCCTACCCCACCACAGGTTCTTCCTGCCGTGCTTGGACAAGGACTCCGTCATTTCCATGATGCTGAGTGCATGTCCCCATGGACTCAGCCATGAAATTCTTCCCCTTCTTACACATTGTGGTGGTTTGGGATTTCCCTCGAGGGTGTCTGCCTCTTGGTACTGATAGTTCTGACAGCCTGGTCTTCAGGAAGTGCATGGTGTGTGGAAACACACGGCCTTTCACAGCAGGTGATCTACAGGCATCAGCCGAACTGTTGACCGACCTGTTGGGACCTGTGACAGGAGCAGAGGCAGGCTGCCAGGTTAGATCCTGCGTGGCGGAGGATAGTGGGTGCTTTGCACTGGGTGCAGCACACTGCCTTGATGTGCTTGTCTGTACCTTATACTGCATCTTCTAAAGGAAGACAGAAAGGTGGAAAGGTCATTGAAATGTTCAGTAATAAACTGCTCACTGTTACAACCCATGTTGAGAGGCAATTTGCTTTTATGAAGATCTAATGGAGACACAGATTCTCCTTAAACTTTGAAAAGAAAAGAAAACTTAATTAGAGTGGAAGTCCATGCGATTGTCAGTTCTGTGGACAGGTGAGGTAGAAGTTTCTTCTAACCTTGGACCAATTTATTCCTGTATTAGAACTCTTAAATAATTTCTTAGTCTTCATTTGCAAGATAAGATTTGATATACAATTTCTTTATTGGATCAGTTACTTCCAGACGCATTTTAAGAAAGTTTAACCAGAATATAAAGAAAAAGCTTCAATTTTCTATGTGAAATCCCCGTTACAATTTCCGTATTTTCCGGACCAGATTTTTTCCCCTCTGTTTTCAAAATAACTGGAAAAAAACATTTCCCCAATTTGTGATTCCAAGTTTACAGACCTTCCCTTGTTTGGTTGGTTGTTTTTTTCCCTTCTTGATGGCCTATTCATTTTTGTCTAGAGTGAATAAAGTGAAAATAGGAAAAAAAATGAGTGAGAGGATGAAAAAGGACTAGGAACTAGAACCTACACATGGGATATGAGCTTTCTAACTTTCCATAGACCTAAATTAAACTACATTTAATGACCAAATTAATTTGATCTCCAAATGTTTACTTAATTACTATTTCTCACTTTAAATTTTCCAAATCACCATAATCCTCAATCCATCTCTTTCTCAATAGCATATGTCAATTAATACGATAACATTTTTTATTGCATTTGAGGAACATTCCTGCATTTTTATCCTTTCAGCCTTACTCTCTTTGGTCCCATTCTACTATACATTATTCCTTGAAGAAAGAAATCCTTTTAAAATCTAGTTATATGCTTAGTTTACAATAAAAATTAAAATACAAAGATTGGAAATATAAGGCTTTAATCAGGGTTTGCAATAATAGGATGAATTTGGAAAAAATAATATATCCATGAAATTTCATTGTTTAAATATAAACCCAGATATCTTGGCATAGCAGTGAGATCAGCAGTAAATCCTATCAGTAAGGTAGTGGGAAGAGAAGGACTATGCCATGTGACTGCTTTTAACAACTGCAATGAAATGGAAGAATGAGCAAACAGCTGCAAACTGATGAAAATTGGCGGGCAGTGCTGTATTGAGGTGTGTTGTGAATACCCAGGAAGACACCAAATTAAGACAGAGACACCCAAAAAAGGTCAGAATCGGGTCTTAAATAAAGAAAAAAAAAATCAGAAAAAAATAAGGGATGTAGTTTTAAAATGTATATGTCCATCCAAAAAAATATTAAATGGGACTATTTAATCAGAGAGAAAAACTTGACAATGCAACCCTTTGCAAAGGGGTTTAGGTCAGATTTAGAGAGCAGGGAGTTCAATATGAGTTTGTAACATGACACCATTGTTAAATACAAAAATCAAGAAACCTGTATTTTTTCTTCCATACAGTGATCTTTTTACTGAAGGATATTGTTATCTATCGAACTATCTATGTATTTTCTGTTGAAAGAAGAAAAAGTCCTTTTCTGTGCAATACTACAGTGAAAGCGTATGCTGTCTGCTTTTCTCATTATTGGAAAATGTACTGAAAAATTACAGAGAGTTGAGAATAAAGTGCTGACAGTGATTAAAGATGGGGAGGAGTGACTTATGAGAATGCTTACACACTCCTAAGTGTGCCCTTACATAACCTTAATTTTCTTTGATGGTAAAGCTGCTTAAGACATTCATGCCGTCCTCATGGCCCCCGACTGCTCATTTATTTTTTTGCATGCAGCAGGTTCCTGCTCCCTCAGGTCTGCCAGTGCAGCTGTTTATAAGGCCATATTGGAAACCGGATCACTGAAAACCTGAATTTAGAAAAAAATTACAGCCTCCTTTTTTTGATAGGCAGAAAGTCTTTTTATCCAGCTCTATTTTCTTGTGCAAAAGTCCAGAATTGGCCCCACAAATGATTGTACCAGTATATCCAAAGGAGGAAATTTATGGGACCATATTTTGGGACTGTGATCAAGAGCAAAAGGAAAACAAACGCTTCTGAGAAAGACTTTGCTGCTCAGGGAAATCTAGCTGGCTTTTTTAGGTGTAGTGACCTCCTAACTGATGGGCTTGTACATGAAAGCAAAACCTGGAAGAGACAAAGTGCTTGGCAAAAAACGAAAAGCAAGGAATGTGTTAGTCTACAGATATGTGTGTATGATAAAAAAAAAAGTTATCTCAGCATGATATAAACAGAAATCTTGGGATTAAAACTATGAAGAAAATTGCAGGTTGAATATCATGCAGTACAGTCTGAAGGTGAGACACAGTCTTGCATGGAAAAATAGTATGAAATATTTGCAAGAAACATCTCAAGAACAATGCTCTATAGAAAAGGAACAGGTTACTGAATTAAGGATCTTCTTTCTAAGCTGACCAGTGACGTAATACTTCCAGACGAAAATTTTTATTGTATTAAAGGATTTATTTTAGATTACAGATATTTTGTTTTAGATGTAATAGCTGCTTTAAAAGCACACAAGTGTTTTTGAATACCATTCTACTGAAAGCAAAGTTAAGTTGAACTGTAAAATTCTATGCTTTTCTGCAGCCACAGAAGGTAAAATTATACTGCTTTAGGAAAGAATGAATATGTTCTCCCACACTTTAACATTTTCTTTTTTTTTTCAAAATTTGAGCTTGACAAAATGATTTCTGAAATTGAAAGATGAAAAACCCCCAAAAAACTATTGAGTAGTCTGAAGACTAAATGAAGACAGAGGAAAGGAAAACCTTAAAAATATCTTTTTTTTCTAAAATGAAAAAACCTCTATTTGCTAGAAGGCACTTTAAAAATTGCTGGGAAGCCTTATTAGAGAATGAATGTCTCATCAATATGCATCAGATTAAATAGAATTCCGAGAGTATGGAAAAAGATTGTTTGGAGTTCACTTTTAAACTGTCTCCTAGTAAATTTGCCTCATAACACTAGTTGCTCAAAACCAGCAGGTTTTATAAGTTTTTGGGGTCAACATGAGCCGTGCTGCTGATGGCAATGCTGCCTGTGAAATAGCGTAGCTTGGATGTAAATGAAAAGCAGAACTGCATACAGCCCGTAAGCATGGAAAAGGATGATATATGAGGAGTGAGTGTTTATAATGAAGTGATAGAGTGAATTCTCCACTGCAGCCCCTCAGTCAGCGCAGGCAACACGCAGGCAGCACATCTGCACAGACTGCTCTGCACTGCTTTACAAACAGCCTGTTTTTTATGAGGCTGTTTACAGCAGCAGCTTAGAGCCATGTTATTTATAGGTTCCTTCCTCCACAAAAAAAAAACCCGCATGTGAGAACACGATGGACAATTTCATATGCATAGCTGAGTTAACATAATCAGACTTTCTTCGCTGTTAAAAAAAAAGAGGAGGATGGGGAAGGGAGGAAATCACACAGTATGCCAGGTTGTGTTCACAGTCATTAGCAAACAGTTTATCTTTTCCTCCTCCTCTCTCCCACACAAGACCATACAAAAGTTTGGGAGGACCAAGTCTTGGGAGATGGATATGTGATCCACGTATCAGTGTTTGTATCACATATATAACAAGGCTGGTTCCTCTGGGCATGAAACAGAGAATCCTTTAACCCCCTGCATGGGTTTACCTTAATTTTGAAATCTTGAGGTATGGGCCCTCTAAGCCCAAAGCTTAAGACGTAGCAGTTTCCACCCTTCTGCCTCACACTACACAAATATGCAAAACTGCCCTTCTTTATTTTTAAGTGGGTATTTCTATAGCTCTCACACCGTCTGACTGCCCTTTTCCATCTCCAGCCTCACCAGGTTGCTGAGCTGTTCTCATAGGCACAGCTTGGCTTGGGTGGCTGCTTCCATGAAAGACCCTTCTGGGACTGTTTGTCCTCAACCTGGAAAATAAGGCTGGACTAAGCAGCAAGTTTTGGATGAGAAGTGGTGGTTGCAATACTTATGAGATGATAATCCTGTCTAAAAGGCAAAGAGCATTACATTATTGTAAAGACAGAAATGTGCTTGAAAGGACACTGTTCACTGGTGGGTAAAGCATTTCCAGCTTCTCCATGAACAGTGACAAGAAGCATAGAGGACATTACACTGTATGGTGGTACCAGAGCTTTGCAAATTCAAGATTACCTTGCACAGCTCAAGAAAAAAAAAAACAGCATATATTGATGTTTGCTCATTATAATGCTGCAAGTCTTTTTGTTTATACAACCATACTGAGTTTATGCATGTTTATCTTCTGTTATAACTGCAACACAAATTTTACTGTTGTTGCCTTTGGAGGCAGATTAAAGAGGGAAGGACAGGGACATTGTTCCACTGTCACCAGCATTGTACAATAACCTGTGCTGATTTAGTTTTCCTTTGAAAATAAATATAATTAAGACATAGGACTGTAAAACATTAGTAATGTAATTCAGACTTTAAATACACCACACTTAAAAGCGGGATTTATTTCAGTTACTTTAAGACATCTAAAAATTTGGGGTCTAGTTTACAAGTCATCCAGCTTCCCTCTGTCATCAGTGGAAAAATAGGTGCTTCCGGAGTGTGTGTCACGCCATTATCCTTAAACCATCTCTAAATGGGACAAACTGCAGAGGAGATAGTCTCTTTCTACTGCCTACCAAGCAAATGTTGCTGACTAGCTCAGATGACCGACATTTGAAGGGTATGAACTGTGCCCCACACTGCCTGATTGAGCTGGTGAAAAAATAGAGGTATTTTCCTTTGGATGGTTTTCATGAACACTTTAAGCAATTTCTTTACTCAAATTTAAGAAAATAAGTTACTTCTTGTAAACTACTAATTTCCTGCTGAAAATAGAATGTTGTTGAAAAAAGCAGACACTTTCTGCAGAAATTTTTTATTCAGCTCTAACCCAAAGCATCCATGAATGCAACCCATAATGTGTTCATAGGAATATTTATGAGGATTAGAATCTAATCCTCCCATTCATTTGAGATCGTTCTATAACATGAAATTTAAAACTGTTGAAACAGCAAGTTTTTGCATGAATGAGGAGCTTGTCTAACTTCAGTTTCTGTAAATGGAGCTGACTGTGTATCTTCTGCTGTGTGAAAAGTTATCCAGTATATGGTAACTACTTGTGACTGAATGATATATTCATCTGCTGTCCAAGACCATGTAGAACTACCATGATAAAGAAATCTGGAGGAATTAGTGAATCTGATGAAAATTTCCTGCACTGTCCGTAGATGGAAACAGACTATTGGTCAAAACAGACTATTGATCTGATTTGTATTTGGACTGTCAGATGAATCCAAACCTGTCCCTGTAGGAGACACAACTGAAGAGGAATAGTTGGGCAACTGAGGAAGCACAGTTGGAGCCTGGGAAAGTAGGGCAGTGAGTAGATTTGATCCCAAAACTTGTCATGGAGTACATTAAATCAGTATTTGGCTGAGCTTCTGTGGATAGGCTGTCAAGGGAAATGTGGACAAAAACCGAGCAATAAGGAAACTAGAGTTTGCACATCTGTGAATAATAGATTCCATAGAACTCCACCTTTCTAGGCCTACGGGTATCTGAGATCATCGCCATTTGGCTTGCTTTGCCCAAGTACCTGGCTGAAGGACTGGTTTTCACATCAAGTGGTACTACAGCTTTCTAAGAAGAGCAGCTCATATCCATGCATGTGTTCTCTTCTCCCTTTTCTTTCTGCATACTGTGGAGAAAAACACCTACATACCTGTACAGCTTTGTGCAATAGTCAAGCTGACACAGTGCTGAGCACCTCTGATACTGAAACTCCCACTACGTGTCATCTGGCTCAGGACAGTGAGGCAGCTTTGATTTGATCTAAACATACCTGACCCATTAGTCATTCAGATCTCACAAAATCACAGAATAGCTTAGGTTGGAAAGGACCTCTAAAGGTCACCTTGTCCAGCCACCTTGCTCAAGCACAGACACCTAGAGTGAGTTGCCCAGGACCACACTCAAATAGCTTATGAATATCTCCAAGGATGGAGACTCTGCAACATCCCTGGGCAACCTGTGCCAGTGCTCAGTCTCACTCACAGTAAAATGTGTTTCCTGATGATCGGAAGGAGCCTCTGTGTTTCAGTGTGTGTCTGTTGCCTCTTGTCTTGTCATTGGGCATCATGGAAAAGGGCCTGGTCCTTTCTTCTTTGCACCCTCTTTTCAGTTATTTATATACATTAATAAGATCCCCCTCTGAGCCTTCTCCAGATTGTACAGTCCTAGCTCTCTTGGCCTTTCCTCATAGGAGAGATACTCCAGTCCCTTCATCATCTTTATGGTCCTTTGTTGGACTCTCTTCAGTATGTCCAAGTCTTTCTTGCACTGGGGAGCCCAGGACTGGACACACTACTCCAAGTGTGTCTTCACCAGTGTTGAGTAATGGGAAGGATCGCCTCCCTTAACCTGTGGGCAATGTATCATCTAATGCAGCCAAGGACACAGCCTTCTTTGGAGTAAGGACATGTTGCCAGCTCATGTTCAACGTGATGTCCACCAGGAATTCCAGCTCTTTTTCTGCCAAGTTGCTTTCCAGCCTGATCATCCCCAGCATATATTGGTGCATGCAGTTGTTCCTCCTCAGGTGATGGACTTTGCACTTCTCCTTGTTGAACTTCATGAATTTTCTGTTGGGCCTGTTGAGGTCCCTCTGGGTGGCAGCACAACCCTCTGATGTATTAGCTACTCCTCCCAGGTGGTGTCATCTGCAGACTTGCTGAAGATGTTGTCTGTCCCATTACCTGCATCAATGAAGATAGTAATCTCGCATCTCCTGGGAAAAGTGTTGGTTTTTACTTGGGATCCCAAAGTGCAGCTGCTCAGCAACTTTAAGACAAAAAACACTATATAAAAAGCACTTCTTTTTTTTTGTGAATTGTTCTGATTTAAATAATGGTTTTTTTAAAAAAATACTTCTCTAGTCCAGAACAAGACTTGTGGTCATATTAGAAATTATTCAGAGAATATAAATTATTCTTATGCTTACAACGTTGTTCTAGAATATTCCTATCAGGAGAAATTCCTTTTCCTACACTGAATCAGGCAGGCCAGACTTCAACGCAGTCCCCTCCTGGTGTTAGCCAAATACCTTGTCTTCTGACAGTTCCTGAAGATCTCTCCTTCCTTTAGAGAACTTCAAAGGATTACAAGTCTGGACTGTAAAACATTTTCTTTCTCAGTGCTGACACAATATCCCACAGACAGGCAGGTGCAACTGGATATAGACTCCAGACTGTGTGAGCTCTTAAATAAATTCATATTCACCCAAGGACAGCTCTCATGCTCGTTTATATCTAGTGTGGACTGAGCTGGATGAGCCAGACAAGACGTCCCTAACTTTCACCTAAACATCCTCACAGAAAACATCTTTCCTTTCTTACTCGTGAGTAAATTTCCATTAAAATGTTACATTGGTCTTTATAAAAAAATATCAAAACTGAAATAAATTTGGGGAAGGATGGTATAAGACCACATTTGACAAAACCATGAATCACACTGCTCAGATGAATGGTTATCCAAAGCCATTAAAAGTGCTTCCACACTTCAGCATAATGTATTGTTTAACAGGAGTCACACTGGGCTGGAATCTGCTCTCTGTTTCACCAATCTCATAATGAGCTTTAGCAGGAGTTGCTCTCAAGTTCTGTTGCATCAGAGTCAGCCTGGGAACTTTTGTATCTCTCCATAGCACTAGTATCATCTCATAAATAACTTCAAGACCCAAAACTACAGCAAAGAAGGATCCAAGAACAGTTACTGCAGTGTAACTAAAATGCAAAGCTACCCAAGTTACATTGACAGTTATTTTTTAAAAGTACACTCTGAAATATCTAAAGTCCATGATACTTCCCCTATAAAAAGCAGTCTGAGGAGAAAAACCCAACTGGTGCTTCAAACAGTTTTTTGAGTTTCGTTTTTTTTTTTTTTTTTTTTAATTCAGAAATCACTCATAAAGCCTCAGGGTCCAGTGAGAGATAACTGTATGTCACAGACCTGCAGGCAAATAAACTTCAAATTGACAGGGATAATGTTAGAGTTAAATCTCATTGGAGCTTTATTTTTCACAGCAAAAATCTGATTTGAGACAACAGTCAGGCACTTGAAACACAGTACTTTATCAGGTGTTTGATTTTTAGATAGAAATCTAATAAACCTTTTTTCTTTGAAGCAGAAAACAATTAAAGAATTTAAATATGTATATGTGTGTGATTTAACCCCAGTTGGCAACTAAATACCATGCAGCTGCTTGCACACTCTCCCCTGGTGGGATGAGGGAGAGAATCAGAAGAGTAAAAATGAGAAAACTCCTGGGTTGAGATAAAGACAGTTCAATAAGCAAAGCAAAAGCTGCGCGCACAGGTAAAGCAAAACAAGGAATTCATTCACTACTTCCCATCGGTCAGGCAGGTGTTCAGCTATCTCTAGGAAAGCAGGGCTCCATCATGCACAAAGGTTACTTGAGAAAACAAAACGCCATCAGTTTGAACGTCACTCCCTTTTTTCTTCTTCCCCCAGCTTTACATGCTGAGCATGATGTCATATGGTACGTCATATCCCTTGGGTCAGTTGGGGTCAGCTGTCCCAGCTGTGTCCCCTCCCAACCTCTTCTGCACCCCCAGCCCACTTGCTGGTGGTGTGGGGTGAGGAGAAGAAAAGGCCTTGACTCTGTGTAAGCACTGCTCAGCAATAACTAAAACATAATCACCCCCATATTATCAACCATGTTTCCAGCACAAATCCAAAACATAGCCCTATAATAGCTACTACTAAGAAAATTAACTCTACCCCAGCCAAAACCAGCACAGTGGTGGAATTCACGATAAAATTAGAGAGAACTGTTGGCACGAGGAGGTGATTTACTTAACCAGATTCTTCATTTGTCATGTTGAATAGCATTGTGTAACTGAGGATTTGGGCTCTTTCTAAATCCATCAACATCGTATACGTCAGCCATAAACTAAACAACTTTCTAACAAGTAATGACACACATAATGCTGCTTTAAATTACTTCTGAAGCAACTTAGATTTAGAAAGACCTGCTAGGAAGCAATCAAATAGCAGACTAACGGCACAGTTATTTTCCATTGGCTTTGTGCTAGGACTGGGGGACAATACCCTCTATATTTTAAAGTGTTGTGAGTTCATGAGCTACAATACTATCACTACACTAATAGAAGCGATAGTCTTAATTGATGGAGGAAGTAAGGACATTACCAAGGGTCCAAATGGGACTTTAGAGATGCTGGGAATAAAAAAACTCACCATGTAACATGAAGAATCCTATTTCTATACTGTTTCACAGCTGTTGTAAACACTACTGTGCATCCTTAAGGCATACAGAAATATACAGATCTATTTTGATCACTGTGCTCCAGAAAGAAAATATAATCCATAGAAGCAGATCTTTTCTTGGAGGATAGAGAGTGCTACATACATAGAAGTGAGTTCAGGCTCAGAAACAGACAGTACTTATTTGAAATATTTCTTGTTTTGAAACCTTTTCCATCCTCTTGCATACAAGTTATTGAAATATAAGAAATAGGCAAAACCATTTCAAATAAAAGAAAACTGGATGTTTAGTTGTGAACTGTGCAGGTATATGGAGTATCTGGGTCTAAAGACCAACCCTGGCATATGAAATGAGTGCGGCTGATGCGGTAAAGGCTTATGGGGGAGTCCAGAAGATTTCAGGAATCCTGCACGCAAAGATCATTAGCTGTGCTTTGTCTTCTTAAGCAGACAGCTTTATTCCTCTGTTTTAGCTAAATTAACAAGTTATGGTGCTACCTCTTTTTAAATAGGTTGAATGCCCATTGGGAGTGATTATAACCAGATTTGGTTAATTGAGGTTTAGTTTCTCCGCTTCCGGATACAAATAGACTCATGAGGAAGACACCACACCGTGCAGCACAGCATATAGTGCTGACTTCCTATTCACCATCTGAATAAAAATGAGAGACAAAATTCCATATAAATTTTATATTCTTGCCCTGAACTTTAGGCAAGGGTGCCATGCTGTAAGATATTCCCTGCACAAGAGCCTGTCTCTGTATTCAGCCTGATAAATAAAGCTGTACTCCTACAGCTACAAATCTATAATCCAAAACTTGTTTTATGTTGAAAATTCTAGGATAATCTTTTTGTTCTCTTCAAAGTAATTTTCAGAACCTAGGATGAACTGGGATGCTCTGAAAACAGAACACAGCTAGATGATGCCCTAATCAGAGATCAGAATGCGTTTGGTATGTAAAAATGTCCATCTCTTTAAGATTTTCCATATGGTGAACTGAATTGAAAGCAATAATGGAGTTGAGAAAGGATTGGAAAACTTTAATGTACTCTTTTGAAAATTGACAGGAGTTTAGGGTCTTAGGTGGAGTAATTTAGTCAGATCATGCTTTCCTGAGATCAGCTCTTGGATTTCTACCTTCTGTACTACTCATTGATTTCTTCTGGGCTTCTTGTACAGCAAAAATGGTGAATTAATCAGGAGGTTTTTTGGTTAGACAAACATGAGTTTCTCAAACTCCTTCATGTTAGAAAACAGTTCCTAGGCTTTAAGTGCCTAAGGGCTTAGTAAATTCCAGGGACATGTGCTAATTTGTAAGCATTGTCTTCATTATCGTCAACGTCCATCATCATTATTGTCTTGCTGTCTCCTATCAAAATTTGCTTGACTATACAATAAGCAATGACTCTGCAGTCCCTCTGTCCTTCGCAATGTGATCTCTCAAAAATGTGAATCATGGATGGAGGTAGGTGTATCAGCCAGGGGGAGGCTGTCCTTCACATGTTAGGGGAGATTTGAGCCCCAGCAAGTAGTGTCTAAGGTCAGGACAAGCCTGTAACTCTGCTTGGGAAAGGGACTCAGGCTGTGCATGCCCATGTGGGTTCTCTCTATCACTTCACTTGTGAATTGTGGCGATTAGAAATTTGACCGATCAGGTGACATTATAGTGGAGGTCTGCTACAAGCCACCCAACCAGGAAGACTGAGCGGATGAGGCTATAGACAGATAGAAGCAGCCTCACATTCACAAGCCCTGGTCCTCATGGGTGACTTCAACCACTCTGATATCTGTTGGAGGGACAACACAGCAGGGCATAAGCAATCCAGGAAGTTCCTGGAATGTGTTGATGATAACTTCCTTCTCCAAGTGACAGAGGAGCCAACAAGGAGAGGTGCTATGTTGGACCTTGTTCTCACCACCAACAAAGGGATAGTGAGGAATGTAAAACTCAAGGGCAGCCTTGGCTGCAGTGACCATGAAATGGTGGAGTTCAAGATCCTTAGGGCAGCGAGGAGAGTGCATGGCAAGCTCTTGGCCCTGGACTTCAGGAGAGCAGACTTTGGCCTCTTCAGGGAGCTGCTTGGTAGAGGACCATGGGAAAAAGCCCTGGAGGGAAGAGAAGCCCAAGAAAGCTGGTTAATATTCAAGGATCACCTCCTCCAAGCTCAAGAGTGATGCATCCCAACAAAGAGGAAGTTGGGCAAAAACTCCAGGAAGCTTGCATGGATGAAGAAGTGGCTCCTGGACGAACTATAACACAAAGAGGAAGCCTACCGTGCGTGGAAGCAAAGACAAGTAGCCTGGGAGGAATACAGAAAAATTGTCTGAGCAGCCAGAGATCAGATTAGGAAAGCTAAAACCCTGATAGAATTGAATCTGGCCAGGGACATCAAGGGTAACAAGAAAAGCTTCTATAGGTACATAGGTGACAAAAGGAAGACTAGGGAAAATGTGGGCCCTCTCTGGAAGGAAACAGGAGACCTGGTTACCCGGAACATGAAGAAGGCTGAGGTATTCAATGAATTTTTGCCTCAATCTTCGTCAGCAAGTGCTCCAGCCACACCACCCAAGTTGCAGAAGGCAAAGGCAGGGACTGGGAGAATGAAGAACTGCCCATTGTAGGAGAAGATCAGGTTTGAAACCACCAAAACCACCTAAGGAGCCGGAGGGGGCAAAAGCCCATGGGACCGGATGAGATGCATCCACAGGTCCTGAGAGAACTGGCTTATGAAGAGGCTAAGCCACTATCCATCACATTT
>NW_009637354.1:39908-61864 GCF_000690535.1 Cariama cristata | reverse complement strand
GCCTGCTGCCGGCCGTGCGCCTTCGGGGGGGTCTTCTGGGTACGGGAGTACCGCGCTGCAAAACAACTTTAACGTGCCTTCAGCTGGTGTGACCGTAGATCTGACCGCGTGTGTTAGTTACATGTTTCCAAACACAACTTGTGACTCTTTGGTTTTTCTCCTGACTGACTTTATTTGAGGCCAGCGTAGATGGCGGTGAGCCTGGGCAGGGCTGGATGCATCATCTGCCTTACGGGAGCCAGGGGAGATGCTCTGCGGTGTGAGTCGGGGTGCGGGACCCAGGCCCTGCGGGTGTGCAGGCGCTGGGAGCGGGGTCCCAGGGCACAGGCTGCTGCCTGAAGGGAGCCTGCGCTGAGGAGGGAAAAAGATTCGGAGTTAGGTGGGAGCTGAAGGGCCCTCTGGTCCACGGGGGTGATTTCTGTCTACCAGGATTGAGGCATGTTGCTGCACCAGCAATGGGAAAATTTTGTGTTTCAGCTGCCCGCTTTGTAGTTCTCTGGACTCAGAACTTCAGTCTCTGATGCTCCTTGGACATAGTATTAACCGTGCTCTCATTGGGTCTGTGAAACCTGAAGAAAAAAGAGAAATAATGAGCTTGAAGTTGTGAATGCCTGAAAATTAACCTATGCTTACGTCTGATGCTGTACAGCAGTTCTGCATAAATGAAAAAGCACTCTTAGGATGTAGTATTTCATTGAGCATCTACTGCAGAAGGAGTGTTTTCAGTTCTACCAAATCCTTGGGAAAGGGGCCTGTTTTTAAAGATATTTTAATATATGCAGTAATTTGAGAACATTGAAGCTAGAACACCTTGGTATTATATGATATTTTAAGTCTTATTGTGCAGAATGGAAATTGTCAGAGGCTTGGCAAACAAAGAATAAAGATGCCTGTGCAGTAAGAATTTGCATAAGGCAGGAGCACAGCAGTTGGCAACTACAAAGATAACGTTTATGATAGTTAAAACTCGTTAAATGGGCTTATCCTTATGGCTCCATATTGCTTAGTATCTTTCAATTATACCAACAGAAAATCATCCAGTCTGAGTCAAAAGCGTGTCATTGGAAGCACTGGATGTTCCTTGACCCCAGCGGGAAGGACTGGAAAAAAAGAAAACTCTTGAACCACTGTCCAGAGAGTCCAGTTGTCCTTGTACTTTCAGGGCAGCGCAGTGCCCTGAGACCAATTAGGGAACTGTTGTGGGTTAACCTTTACCTAATGCTGCCACTATCACGTTTAGGTTTAGAAATACCTGATGTAGCTTTAAGTCAGACACTGAATGCTAGGCAGGCATGGTAGCAGAGTCTGGGGCAGAGTAAACTGCTATGGAGTTATACCCAAACCTAGTTCCTCTGGACAACGATGTATCTGCTGACACATAGTCAGAAATGAAGCCTGCATCTTAACAAGCTTTTTCAGCCTTGTGAAGCTGACTCATTTAGGCTAAATGACTTGAACGTATTGTTTGGGCTTTGGTTTATATGCTCCGCTGTATCTTTGATTTTTCAGTTTAAGACATTACCACTCCCTGCTGCCCATTCTACAACTCTGGCAGTGTAATTCTCCACGAAAGTTGGTTTAAACTGTGACATCAAGGTTTATATTTCGGCATCTAGGCAGTTTTGCATCTGGGGTGGTGGCATACCAGTGGATTATTATCTGAAACCCAACATCCATTTCCTGAAGGAACAAGTCAAAGTTTTTAATATCCAACAAGGACAAGAAATGAGGGGAGTTGTGGGTTCTGTTGAAGAGGTTGAATAGAAGATTAAAACCAAATAATTACAGAAATGTGAATAAAGATATATAATTTACTTTAAAACTGAAAGATAATTCAAATAAGCTAATTACTCATTGTTTAACTGACTCTCAAACATGAACAATCTTAAATTAACCCCTCTCTATTGTTAGTCATACCAGGCATCAGGGTTTTTTTTTTTTTGTATCTACATACATCTCATGGACAAGGTGTATTTAGAGTCTTGTGTAGCAGGAGGAAGAAATCGGACTGTTCCTAGCTGTAAGAATTTCTTAATTACTCTCTGGATCTATTACTACCCTTCCATCATTTTGTCAATGTGAATAATAAATTCAGAGGTATTAATTTGCCGTAGGTCTAAGGATGTTTAAAAAAGCAAACAGTAGCAAGCCTGCAGTGAGCAAAACTGGCAAGGAAAATGGTGGCTGGCACAGGAAAATGTAAAAATGTTAAGATAAAGTCCTTATATATATTTTGCATAACATACTATTAAATACATTCTCTTGTCCTTAGCTTCTGCTTTCAAAAAGGTTATCCTACAATCTTCAAATAGCATTCAGTTTACTTCAACCGTTGCATTTCACATATGCAGTATTTAGGACATTTTGTGGGTATAAAGGTATGAAAATTGGAATAACTCAAAAGATAATGCTTTTCCTGATTTTTTTTTTTTTCTCGTTAATTTATCTCCGCGCTACTTTAGTTATCTGTGGTATAAACATGCATTTTACTGCAGAAAGGATTAATGAGAAAAATCAAAACTGTACAATAAGGGGCTAAACTTACACATCTCAGAATTAAGATACCCTGAGTTGCAGCTTTTGCTTTATAAAACATATTATTTGTTTCTGTGAGACTCTACTTTGGTATCACCTCCAGTGCTGCTATTTTTTTCCCCCAGATCCTCATGCTAGTTGAATGTTATGAGCGGCTGTGTTTTCAGTTCAGTTTAACTTTCATGTAAGTTGAAGTTGCTCGGCTCCTTTCAGGACTGGGTACTCAGGACGTGGCACATGCTCACTGGTGCGCCTGGAAAGTTATAGTAGACTTGGAATGAAATTTGGGTTGGATTCTACAAAGGGAATTAACAAAGTATTGTTAAAATAATTGCTCCTCATTTTTAGTGCTAATATGAGAGCCTCTGAATACAGCATAACTGTGAGACAGAATAACAGGGGATCCACTTTGGTGGTCCTAGTTCTGTGCTGGAGTACAAACACCGATGGTGATTAAGTTGCATTGACATTTACATGTGGTGAGTGTGTGAGTAATGAGGCCCCAAATATTTTTATTTTTGCAGTATTTCCTGCAAATGTTTTGACCATATAATTTACATGTGAACTGCTCAGGTGTAAGAATAACAGATGTGTCATAGCACTCTTTGTGGAGAAGATTAGAGTGGGCTTGACTACTGGAGGTGATGTCATGGTTGCCCATGTTCTTCCTCTACCCTTGTTAACAGTTACGCCATCTGTTTGATTTCTGCTGTGAGCAGGAGCAGTGCTTGGCCCTCACAGCATATGGTACTGGTGCCCTTTTTTCCAGTCCATTGTTATGGTTTCTCTGTTTTCAAGACTTCCTTGGAGGTAAAACTGCACTGTTTGTTCCTGTCTGAAGGTTGTTCCTCCATTAAGCCCATCTTGGACATCCTTTGGTAGCGTGTCCTGCTATCATTTTGATTGTCCTTGTAGAAAACAAACCAAATACCAGATAAAATCATGTGCTGTGGCTTATTCAGTATGCTGAATTGGTAGCTTACTATTTTTTTTCCCCCACTGGTTTAAAGAGAGTGCACTTTACTACTGGTGTCTCCTGAGAAAGTTTGATCTTTGATGCCTCCTCTGGTTTTGATATCTGATTTTTTGATACCTCCGTGTTGTAATGCAGCTGCCTGCCAGTCTGTAGCACCTTGAGTCATTATTTACTGTGAAGTTCTTTTCCAGGGCTCCTTCATGTTTTCCTCACTGATACTTTCCAGTAACTTCCTTTTTTGAATGTGGTGTCACATTGTAGTTCTTCCTCGCAGAGCCATCCTTTAACTTGCCAAGCTGTAACTGATGCCATCTTCAGTTTGGTTTTACCTTCTGTTTTTCTTCCAAAAAGCTCATAGCTGTTGCTTTCCTTAGCGTATTGCTTTTCCTGTATGTACTTTTTGTGCCTTGCACTGTTGATTATGTAGTTGGACTTGTTTATGGTAAACCCTGTGGAACTGTGTCACCCCCTGTAATTTTTGGCTACCAGAACACTGTCTGTCCCACTGCTTTTATTTGCATAAAAGAGATACAAATGTAAATGAAGAAAGTAAGGCATGAAAATACTTATATTTCCATAGAAAATAATAGTAGTTTAGCCTAGTGTAGTCTTAGCTTTTCTTAAGAGTCTGCTAATGAACTGGTTTTACATGGTGAACTGAGATACCATCTCATTTCATCTTCTATTCTAGCAAACTTGCCTGTTTTACTCGTTGAGTCAGCTGCTCAGAGAGGAAAATGTTGTTTGTCGTGGTCACCTCATCTGTGTCCTGGCACTGCATCCCAGTATGGTGGGAAGGAAGCTCTTAACTTCCTTAACTCCTCCACTGTTTGCACAGCCTGACACAAAGCAAGTATGTCTCTGTAATTCTAGCTCACAAAAGTGTAACATATTTATTGTTTTCCACCCATCTTTTACAACCATTTCCAGCTAGACCTTTGTCAGAACCTGTATGCATCAGATTGGTTTGTCGTATCACTTAGGTGGCAAGAGAGTTTGGAGGGTAATGATCTGTTAGGTTATCCTGCTTCACTCACCTTGTAGAAATGCTATGTCATTATCTGCTGGGCTACTACAAGCAGGTTTAAATTCTTTCGCCCAAGTCCTTTTGTTTTTCAAAGACTTTGATTATTCTGGACTAGAGTAAGTGGGATTTTTTTTTTTCCCTGCCTGTGAAAAAAGCCCTGGATGGAGGGGAAAAAAAAAATAAATCGCAGACTTCTGAGCCATCTACCCAGGTCCTTTCTACAGTGCAGTACCTGCCTTAAACTTCATGCCCATTCTGGGAGATTGCCTGCAAAAAGCTTGTTTTCTTTTAACCATGTTCACCTTTAATACTGCCTTGTTTGACAAAAGAACGGATTGTGTATGAGCTGTTTTCCATTGTTTTTTTAATGTTCTCTGTGACTCAAATGCAACCCTGATTGCAAAGGGGTGTGTGGGAATGAATAAATGGCTTTAGTTGTGATGGAGACAATAAGGGCATGGCTGATGGTGGTAGGGACTAAAGAATGGCAGCAGCACCAGGAGATTCTGTTTCAGCCCTGCTGAGTACTGCTTCACCTCTATGTGCCTCTGGTGCCACACTTCTTTAAGTGTCGCTGGTGATACTTCCTCCTCTTGTCAGAGGGTTGTTTATTTACTGACTGGGGGGGGTGTGTGTGTGTGTGTGGAAGAGTAGCATGACAGTATTAATCACAGTTTGTGGGAGCCACAGGT
Organism: Cariama cristata; assembly: GCF_000690535.1. Lineage (NCBI taxonomy): Eukaryota > Metazoa > Chordata > Aves > Cariamiformes > Cariamidae > Cariama > Cariama cristata. Next base: position 56,634 of record NW_009637354.1, on the reverse strand, counting down.
TTGAGTTGGCCACAGGAATTTCAAGAAAAAAAATCAGGAAGCTCAGCATTTTCAGGTCATCTCAAATGAAGGGTGAGACAGTATGAGTGGCACTGTGAGCATGATACACCTACAGGTAGTCCTACCAGAAATCAGCTTCCTTTGTTTTGATTTGGATTAGACAAAGCATTATACTAATATGGGTAAATCCAAAAGCAACAGTGACTTTTGAAGGGAATAGACAAAAATCCATGTTAAAATTACTAGTATTGAAGATGATGTTTTTCATAGAGATTGCATTATATTAAGTTTTTCATAACCTAGTTAATTTAGTTCACAATGAAATAAAATGGAAGATGGAAGTGGTCAAAGATACCCAATTAATTTGGCATTACCTGCCTTTTTACTGAGGTGGAGACAATCTGAAGTTTACCTTTGTTTAATTTATACAGCTTGTTCTGTTTAAGTCAATAGAGTTTGTATTGTAGATGTTCTAGAAATATTTGAGGCCAGCATGTGATGTTGTGCTCACAAAACCCATCCTTATTAGTGCTAATTAGAGCAACCTGGCTAATTCCTATATGGTTTACTGTAAACAATTACATAAGAAAAGAGTAAAGGCTGAAGACTTTCTAAGGCAAGTACCAATTGTCTGATACTGCTAAAGACTTTGGTGGTGAGAGCATTACTAGGAAAGTCTGTGAGAAGGCCTGGGTCTTGTTGGAGTGGGGTTTCAATTTCCATAATTGTTATGGCAGAAACATGTCTTGTAGGACTTTTCATAACAAGCCAAGGAGTACAGTGATGCCCCTGTCGAAATCAGTAAAGTAAAATACTTTTTCATATTACACTTGGACTTTCGTGGTAACTGCATGGGTATCTAGGAAGCAAAAGGAAAAGAAATACCTGGAAGTAGGAATTACTTCTTTTGCTAGGAAATAGGAATTGAGCTCAATTTCAGAACCTCTTTTGCAGACTATCAGGATGTGACAGGTTATGAGCTTGAGCACCTAGTTGTATAGAGGCTGAGAAGGAGGTATTTTAGTTTTGAGCTTGTTGCCCTACGTTAACAACTCTTCTCATTCTTCTTGGATGCAAAGGTGGTGTGGATTGCAGCCCTCAAAATGCAGTGCTGACCTGTCCTGAGTGAAAAGCAGGTTGGATGATGTTGCTGAGTCAGTCCCTAGCTTTCTTTTTATTAGAAAATCGAGGTAAAAGGGGTGAATTTTGTCACTTAAGGCCTTTGTTTGGGTAGGAGGTTTTCCATTGGGTATAGAGGGCTTTGAATCAGGCCCTCAGATGTCACTTGAAAGTTTGTCTTTCGTTTGATCTGGCATTTGTCATTCCTCCATCAGTATTTCTTCTTCAGCTTGTTTTGTTTTTGTAATTCCTGCCCTGCTATGTAGAGGTTAGATTAAAAGTTCTCGGTAAATTTTTATTGTCCTTTGAGAAAACAGCACTGTGAAGCTTTCTGTTATTTTCTGCCTTTTTCATATGTTAACTGCATTTGATTTTTCTGAGAATGATGAGGTTTTTTTCTCCTCTGGCTTAAAGAAACACTTAGGTTGAAAAGTTCCCAGAAGAAAATTTGTATCTACATATTTTGGCACTTATGAAAATGCTTTTAAATGCCTTTTATTCTCAAATAGTTGTGGTAAGAAAGAATTTATGTTTTCATGAAGGAGATAGGTGCTTTGAAGTAACACTGCGGACTACAGTCCCGGACTCTGTTAACAGAAATCTATGCCAAAGCAGACCTCCCCAGTTTGTGTTTGTGTACCCTGTTTCAACTAAGTGCAAAGTTAAGTTATTCCACATTATGTCTTGATGTTGATCCCATGCATGTTTTAGTGGTATTGGTGAAGTGGTTTTGTTTGTTCCATGGTGAGCAGAACTTTTTCCTTGCAGGCTAAAACTATGAACCATACAGACTATATACAACTGTTGCAACTTTCTGCTTATATACGTAGGTGCAGAAGATGCTCTGAGGTAGGATCTTTCACCTTCTGGGTTTTGTTTTAATAATATTTGGTACTTAGAAGGGAAAGTAAAGATTTTACTCTACCTGTGTAATTTCTGTGCAATGACAGCACACACGGTGCTTTACACATAGTTAAGGACAAGTAGTTAATTTCAGAGAGAAGGGTAGAAGTACTTGTGATTGGGTGTAACGTATGTCTTGGTCCTGTGTGTAGACAGCAGGATTCAAGGCTCACATGTACCAGCCTTCAGAAGTAGCATTCATGCGACATCAGTAGTTCACTCTTACAGTCAAGAGCATTGTCAGCGAGCATTGAATTCTGTGTAAATTTCGTTGGGTTGGCCTGTCTTAACATTACTGACTTGTTACGGGTTCAGGCTTTGGCTGAGTTTGGGTGAGGAAGCAAATGTACCTCTAAGCTATCTTTATACTTCCTCTGACAGGGCAGCCAAGTGCTGAATCAGCACTTGGAAAGAAAGAGAATAGCCACAGGGCTGTGCTAGTTTATCCTGTCGAAGGTACCAGTGGTTCTTGGCCAGGATCAGCAGAGCACAGCACACGCGGCCCTTATCTAAGCAAGCCCTGACACATCTTCTACAATAGCCAACTCAGTTGCTTCTCTTGATTAGCTGTAAGGCTACAATGTGTCTCTGTCACAGTAAAAAATAAAGCATGTGAGGTAGGTTGAAGGTCTAACTTACACCAAAGTACAATTTCTAAGTATTATTTTTTAATTTCCACCCACTGATCCTGGCCCTCAGGGAGGTGTGGGTGTGTTGTGATTCCTGTAGGGGCAAAGGCAGCCTAAGAGGTTCTGATCCTTCCCTGTATTCTGCCCCAGGTTTCCATTCCTTCACAATTTTGTCAGCTCAGCTGACTGCAAGGCAACCTCTCAGCATGGATCTGTGATATGATCCAGGCTGGAGGTGTGTATTTTAATGGCTTAGGTTTTTTTCCCATTGTCATAATCTGGATGATGTAATGGCTCTGTTACCATCACTTCCAAGTGCTTTTTACACAACAGAGGAGGTGGTGACCTGTGTTGAAAGAGCAGAAATGAGCAAATCTAGAAGGAGGAAAAGCTGAAAGTTTCTCCACCTAAAAAGCTCACTTGATCGTAGGGTAAACATTTATTGTCATATGAAGTAGCCTGTACTTCTCAGATGCCTGAAGATAAGGCTGTAAAGCAAGTTACGTGCTTGTTCATAAGCATTACAAAATTAGAGGCATCTTCTGAACTACTGGAGTAGATACAGCCATTTTTTAATTACATTGTTTGTCAAAAATGTGAAGTTTGTTCCTGATGATAATGTCCTTCTGTGTGATAGAGAAAATCTAGGTAAATCAGCGAAGACCTTTGCCTGGAAGTGCCGCTTACAGTAGTTGAAGGGCAGGTGCTTTCCATGGCTCCCCACATCCCGCCTCGGCAGCCTGCTGGGTCCCTGGGTGGACGCTTTTGCAGAGTAAGGTGATTCTTATCCTGGAGCAGTTCTGCTTACGAAGCTGCTCCAGTCTGTTGTGTTGAGCTGGTGACGTTCCCACCTGGTCAAGGCCTTCTGAAACCAATCATGCCTTTTTTCACCCCTGCCAGAAGTTACGCAACTGACAGTCAAAAGTTCAGAGGCCTCTGTACCAGGGAGGACTTTGGTTTCTGAGGAGGCTCACTACCAATAAGGAAGGATATGGATTAAAAATGCCCTAGTTGTTTCACTGTTGGTTTTTTTTTTTTCCTCTGGTCAAGAAGTGGCAGTGAGGCTTAGTGTAGTCTGCTTCAGAAATGAATTCAGGTAAATGCTAAAAAGGTGGAGGTTTTTTGCTGGTTTAACAAGCTGCTGAGCAAAACTGGGAGTTTTGCTGCTACCAGCGAGAGAAATGTTGCTGCATCCTCTTCCTCCTTTCTGGTCTGTATGGGTATGCCTTCTGCCTGGCACCGGCTGCGGTGATTGTGGGATCCTTCCCTGAACTGGCTGAGCCTGTTAGACTGGTGGGAAGCTGTCCACATCTTTTCTTCTCCTGGGTTAGTTTTCTCCTAGGTTAAACAACATCAGTTGATTCAGGTCACGTAAGGGTCTGTTGGCTGCCAGAGCTGGTGCTGAGTGTGTGGACAGCAAGAAGAAGAAAAAAACCAGTGTAGTGGAAGAGAGTAGGCTTGTCCCCTTTTGGTAGTAGTGATTTGTTACATTGGTTCACCCCATGTCAAGGAGCACTTGGCAGGTCGTAGGGGAGGAGACACTCAACAGCCACCACCTTCTAGATTGGGACTAAGGATAACCAAAGATGGTGGTAGTGCAGAGTAAGAGCCTCACTGGATCTTCCTGCAGTGGCTGTGGGTTGCTACAGTCTTGCTGAAGTAACACTGATGCTTACAGGAAAAGAGAGTTGTCCTCACCGCTACATCTCTGAGGGTTATCCAGAGTGGATCCATGGTCCAGGTTCCCCTTAGCAGTCTCTCTGTGCAAAAAGGTGTCTGCTGATTGATTTCTGGAAAGTATCAATTCACCAGGTTATTGTAATTGCCGTTAATGGATGGAATTTTATGAAGAGCAAGCACGTGATGCACAGAGCACTTTCTGCTTTGTCATCCTGCCTGTGGCAGGTTGCCCGAACCAACAAGGGAGAGGCCCCTAGCAGCAGGAGCAGCCTGCGTACAAACTCTTTCAAGTTTCTGCCAGAGGTTATGGTTGCCTTTGGGTTTTGGGGCTGTTGCTAAAGCTAGGCACCTTTAGCACAGATCTACCTGAAAATAATTAGAGATGTTTATATAAATGCCTGTGTTGTCTAACAACTAGATTTTTATCTCATTGAAGATAATAGTTTTAGGTGAACATTCCTGAGATTGTTCAAACTTGTTATAGGAATAAAATATAAGACTTCAGTTGCTTCAGGTCCATGCAGGACTGTAGCTTTGATAATATGTTGAAGAAAAAAAATTTCCTTTGTGAAGATTGTGACCAGTGTTCAAAACCTGTGTTCTTGATTTTCTTTTTTACATGCGTGTGTATATACACAGATTAATTCCTGCGTTCCTTCCCCAAGCTAGAATAAGCCAAGTATTATCCATCACTAATATTACTGTTAACTATTGTGTAATGATTCTGATCTTTAAACCCCTTTACCAACATCAGGAAAGTACTCTTCCGAATACCTTTGTGAGATAAAGGTATTTTGTCACCAAGTTTCACAGAAGAAATTGGAGATTACAAGATTACAGACCAATTTTCAATGACTGCCTTTTTGCCTTTATGTGCATGTGTGTATGTGAATGCTCTTGAGATTTGTAGGCTCAGTGCCCAAGGAATGTATACGCATTCAGTATGGCTGTTTGTCTAAATATGTGCACGTGTTGGAGTTTGCTAATTAATGCTGGTTATGCAGTGCCAAGTATGTGTGTGATTAAGTACAAACAAGCGTGTACTGACCCATTTATTGGAAATTAAGCTTAATGTAACTCAGAGTAAGGTGGAGGAAGGCAGAACTGGTAATAGCTTCCAGTGAAGTATTAGATTTTCTTCTTTTCCCCTGCCATATCAAATAAAGTATCACCATGTGTGAAGATGTTAATTTTTTCCTTTCTACTAATATGCTTAACCTTTTCTATTGGAGAGATCTATATCTCTCTATATATTAAGCATTGGAACAGACTCCCCAGGAGGTGGTGGACTCACCATCCCTGGAGGTGTTCAAAAAATGTTTAGACATGGTGCTTCGAGACATGATTTAGTGGGCATGGGGGTATTGGGTAGAAGGTTGGACTTGATGATCTTTGAGGTCTCTTCCAACCATAATGATTCTATGATTCCAATATATATGTAAAATCAATTATGACCAGTGGGCAAACAGATCTTTTCCAGACTTTAGAGTACATTTATTTAGAGGATTTCATAGTATGAGCAATACCATATGGCAGAAATTATTTGGGGGGAGGAGAGTTGCATGGTAAAAACAATTATATCAATAAGTTGAACTGAAAGAAGTTTCCAGGGAACTAATTGCAGGAGAAAAATAAAAACTTTTAATTCAGTTTAAAAAGTACAAGACTGAAAAAAAATGACAGCAAATCACCATAAGAAAACCACTTTCTGGGCACAAAATGTAAAAATCATCATTTTCCTTTAAGAATGAACTTTCAGGCTTAGCCACAGCAAATCTTATTTCCTTGCTTTGTTCCAAGTGTATTGTTGGATTGGCAAAAACTACTGAAATCCCAGCCAACTCTTGTATGGGATTTTATTAAAGATAAAAATATAGCAAGTCATCCTAACGTTGCAGATGTGACTCATCATCGCCTTAGGAAACGCTCCCCTGAAACAGGCATGCCGCTGATGAGGAAGCGATGAAGCCGCCAGGCCACGCCCCTAGACAATTTCGCTTGAGGAGCGCAGCCTTCATAAAGGACGTCTCTCTAGACATTATGTTATTTTATTCTTTATTTCACAGAGGGAGCACGGAAGCTGCAAGAAGGGCAGTGCGAAATAACGGCAGAAACTTCACAGCCAGTTGTTTTTGTACAGAAGAAGCAAATAGGAGATCATGATAAAACTTTAAAGGTAGGGGGAGATAATTTTAAAGTCTATAACTTAGTTTTAACATTTAAAAATAATAAGAGTGTAGGCTTTCTTTTAAAAATTGCAGTTCTTGGGAGAAGAATAGATGAGAACTGTTTTCAGGATGGGATCATGGTCATGAACAAGTTCCCCTGGTAAATGGGATGCAGAGCTTGTCAAGATCCTGGCTGCTCTGGATCTAGGGGTTCTAGGAGGTGGTTTCAGGGAGGAAGGTTGTAATCTACTTTGATCTAAACTTTTAATGTGTTTTCAAGAAGAATGATTATGAAGAACTAAAGAAAAATGAACCAAACAGTAGGGAATAATAGCTGGAGTTTCTTAATCCATGGGGACACAGAAAGCATTGTTCTTGAAAGAAAAAAGAAAAAGTAGCATGGTATAGGTAGTGATCTAAGCAAATTTCATGCGTAGGTATTGTGGTTTCTTTACATGCATCATAAAGATACCGTTCTTGGTAGTTGGTCTGATGACTGTGTGGGAGTTAGTCTGCGCTTAAGCTTCACACCATCCTGTTGCCACTGAGTAAAAAGAAGGTGTGCTTTGGAAAAGAATGGCACGCTTTCTCCAATTTGATGTCCCTAAATATCAATAAAGTGAAACTGCATATCATAATACAATATATGGTTCTTTTTCACTCTTACTCTGATTGCAGTAGGAAGTTTGAGCCTGGCCACTGGCCATGTTAGAAAAATAGAAAAAAGGGGAACCAAGCACAAAGAAGATTCAGTGGTAGGGGTATATATTGGGGTGGCGGAGCAGAGGAGAAGAGGAAGGAAGATGAGGTATTTTTGGATGTCTTCATGACAGCCACAGATGTTTTCTAGGTTTTGTTTCTACTATTAACATGCTACTCAGGGTTATGAAATACGATTAAAATGTAACTTTCTACAGGCAGATGTGCAGTCTGAATTTCTGCTGACATTGCTGTGTAATTGGCTGAAGGGATAGGGGATTTTTTTGTCAGTGATGTGGCTGTGCTGGTAGACACAGTTATACGTACAGAGAGAGGATAACCTAACGTCAGAGGAAGGCAACAGTAGCGTGCGTTGAACACAAAGGGCAGCTTAATGCAAAAAAAAATTAAGATGAAAAGAGAAGGGAAACTTCTTAATTTTTTTTTTTCTTTTATTTGCTGTGACTATTTCAGTAGTACTGAATCAAGTCCTACCTAGTTAGGCAGATAGAAACACTTGAATAAAAGCGAGCAGACTTGTAAGGTGACTTAAGTATGGGTTTCTTTACTTTTTTGATCTTAAAAGTATGGTCATGACTTTAGTTGGTACTCACTGATCTACCACAGCTGAGGAATCTGATTTTTACTCACTTCAGGTCTTGTCCTGCAGTTTGAGAGGCACTGAGAAATTTGCCAGCAACTCCAAAGGCTTGAAGGTCTGAAACCTTGATAAATTGGAGCTTTGCAAATTAAGTACAAAGGCTCATTTTAGAAAGAGTATATGAAGACAACGCAATGTTCTTTGTGGCATACAGCTGTCAAAATTTTAGGACTTATGGGTTGTTTTTCTATGATAATAGTCATCTGATTAAAAAAAATAATAATCTCTTGTGAAACTGTAGTAAGCACACTTGATCCATTTGACACCAGAGTTAGTTCCAATGTTAAACCAAAGCAATAATAAACACAGGTATGTTACAAAAATGTGGTTTTCAGAAATTATTTTCTTTATTCAGTTCTGTTCATTCGGTTGGTAAGGCTGGTAATTGCAGATTATTACAATGTTGTATATGATTGTTGTATTTTCCGACTAATATATGTAGGAGGAGGGGAAAAAAGCTAATTAGGAAAGTCCAGGGCAGATGAAAAGACTAAAATAAATTAAAGGAATGCCTGTGTCAGCAGGTATGTATCTCATCCTGGAGCACACAGTATGAGGAAGCACGTGAGTTGTCTTGATGTGGAAAACTAAGCTCTGCAAGGAAACCTGGGGCTCCAACGAACAAGAAAATTCGTAGTTCAGTATCTAATAGGTACTGATCTATTCAAGGATGGATTAAGAAGACGAAACTTTAAAAAGCCAATTAAAAGCGTAGCTCAGAAAATTCAGATGCACTTATGTTCCCTTATCACAGTATTTGCTGCTGAAAATACTAATCTTTGAGGTAATGTTTCAATGTTCTCTAATCCTTTTTGTTTTCTCTGTTCATGCACATAAGGAAGGCAAGCCTGAGGAACTGGTGGAAATGAACGGGCATACGCCAGTGCTGCATTCCTACGACTATGATCTCATTGTCATTGGTGGGGGCTCAGGTGGTCTGGCAGCTGCCAAGGTATGAGAGATAAAATACAGATCTATACTTTCCTTGTAAGTAGGTGGGTGACAACCTCAACGTCATGGATCTGGGTATCTTTAAGACTGTAGGGACAAAACATTTCTGCCTCATCAGTGGGATTTCTTTTGAGGTTAGCCCCAGTTATACAATATTCTTTTCCTTATGTTCTGAAGAAGAAAAACATAAAAATGTCAGTTAATTGAATGAAACTTGATCCCCACTAGTGGAAGATGATGCTATTGGGAAAGAGCAGGTAGATAACAGGGTTTATTAGTAATTCAATTAAAATTCAACTCATAACTGAAGAAGTTTTGAAAACTAATCAAATTAACATCAGAAGATTTCTAGTTTTATCTGAAAGTAGTATCTGCTCAGAAATAGTTGTGTATGTTGTTTTAATTCTTGGCAATGGGGGAGGTTTTTGTGATTTGTGAGCTCACATACTTGTGTAAATGGAGATTTTGCCTATGCTTAAGCAGAGTTAGGATCTCAGCCTTCCTTTCTAGGGTCTGTAGCCAAATACTTTATGATTTTTGGTTAGGATATTGCTTTTAGAAGCATATCTAGAATTAATTAAAAGAATTCACAGTGGTGCGGAATATAGCAGCTCTTAGAGTTGTCATTATCCCAGATATTTGAAACTCGCTGAAATTTAATGTAAGTCAGTAACTGTCCTGTACGTCAGTAGTTTAGGCACATTTTGCCTCTTCTTACTGTGGTAGAATTAATTATTTAGAAATGAAGTGAGCATTCCTAGAACTAAAACTATTTTGTTGCTCAAGACCTGGAGCTGGATTATGCCATCAGACAGGAGGCGTTTCTTTTGTTCTTGAGAAGTGGAGGAGGTCACTGAGGAGTGAAAGAAAATGAGGAGAAATATTTCAGCATAGCGTTGGATTCACACTGAAGCTTGGTCCCTTAGAAGAACTTCTGTTACAATGGAAGAGTGCAGTGCTGAGTGGTGGATTGTAATTTGCCATGTGTCCATCATCTATTTTGGTAGTTTACTGCTTTCCCATTGATAGGGTCAGTATTGTCATGGCGTAGGATGGAAGATAAGATCTATAAAAATTCCGAGAACTTGCGAAGAGAAGCAGACACTGGTTTTCAGAGGATGGGGATGTTTTAGGACAGAAGAGAGTAACAAGAGTGAAGGTGAGCTTGCAGAAATGCAAAACCAGTTTGCAGTAATGAAAAGCCATCTGTTGAAATTTCCATAAGGATACTGCTCTGCTTTGTTGTATACGTATGCTAGGTAGTGAAGCTACAGTAGTGATGTTTATTGCATCATTTTTCAGCTGTGGGACAGAAAAGATGTGTAGCTAGGTAGATAAATTGCCTTATTCCTTCAGCTCGGTGTATAAAGTATATTGCTTCTTAGTGTTCTCAAGTGATTGTAGAGTAGGGCAGAAGTCAATAGATCAATAAAGTCAACATCACTATCAGTAGTAATGTGTGTGTTTCAAATCAGTTTCATGAAGTTGAAGTGCAACTGTTTTACGTGTAAACTTCTGACTTAGATTATTCAGATTTTTTTAGTGAGTTAACAAACAGTGCTTTAAAAAGCAGAACAAAAGGAAAAAAAACCAAACCAAAACTACACAACTCTTAATCCAAGTTCTAGATATCTACACCCAGGTTTGCAGCAGTTTAACTAGGTTGATTAAAAGCGTGCTTTTAACTATGACACGTGCAACTTTGTGTGCGTGTCTTTCTTTTCCTCTCTGTATTGTGCTCAGAGCTTATTATTTTGAAGGCATGTCTCCATGGTGAGTGCAAACGCTGCCAAGCTGACTCAGTGCAACTCAGCTGCAGACCCAGACCAAGGTGCCAGGCCAATACTATCAGTTCACACAGAACAGCTTTAAGCAACCTGCTTGTGTCCATGCAGCACTGCGCTGAACCCAGTAATGTTTGAAAGCCTACAGGTCAGGTTTTGTTACTGTAGGCATATCACTGTGCAGAAGTGGTTATATCTGTTTGTGATCTCTACTGAGGAGACAACGCAATGCTCTGCTGTATTCTGTGAGCGTATAGCTGAGCGTAAGCTTGGGAATCCATGTGTTCTAGTTAGCTAACACTAGTAAAGCTCTTTTGAGCTGTGTATAAGAGTTGTCATTATAAAAGGGCATTAATAACGCATCTCAGTCCCTAAGCACCGTTCTAAGGAACTTTCTCGGAGGTGCTACTAATGCATGGAAATTAGCCTCTGGGCCAAACCTGACTTTCATCAGAAGCAGAAATCCAGTACATTAATATTTTCCAGAGGTGTGTACAGCCTGCATTGTTTGAAATGTGATTTGTATTTTGCATGAAGTAAGAGGCATTTAAAATTGAAATTCTGATTGTCAACTATTTGGATTAACAAGTATTACTGGTAACATAATGCTGAAGGCTATTCAGCTCCTCCCAAACCAAACCCAAGGCCTTAGGTTAATATCCTGTGCCTGTAGTTGTTATTACTTACATATCTAAGAACTCATCATGTGATGCAGCACGGTTGAGGTTACTCCAAGTATCAAAGTTATTTTACTGTATTTAATGAGGGAATCTGTTGTTATTGTTTCTCAGCTATGTAGTGCTTACTTAAGTCTTTTTCTCTGGTACAAGTTATTGCTGTTGATTTTTGCCTTTTTCTTAAAAGGCACAAAGGGTACAATGGAATCAGTATAGAAATTCCAGTTCTCAGTATCATTTACACACCTTGATGGTAGATTTGCTAATGAAACCTCTCAGGGGGAATGTCATGAAATAAACCATCACTTTTCTAGTCTGGATGACATCTGCACATCCTGACAGTAAAGACAACTTGCCACAGGTTGACTAGCTTGAAGAGCAAGAGGTGATCCTGACAACTACAGACTGTACTCAAAATTGGATATTCCCTTCTACTACAGGAAAAAAGAATGGATAAGCACAGTTGTGATGCTTGGCCACATAACTGCTTATGTCATTGTGTGATCTGGTTTCAGATAAGTGTTTGAGAAAGCATCTTTGAAGGGAAAACTGGATTAATGAAGAATTTGTTAAATATGTTAAAAGTGAATGGCATGTTGGGAAATAGTGTGAACAAACTGACAGGATGGAGGACAGAAGAGGAGATTTGACTCCCAGTCTTCTGTGTATCAACTGGTGCCATGCTGTTGGATGAATGCCTATTTTTTTCCTTTCTTTCCCCTCCCCACTGAGCGCACAGATTAATTCAGAAGATTAATTACTGTCTGGCTCTTCCCTTGCAAATCCTTCTTTTTTTACTTAATTAAAAGTCACAAAGCTTTTCAGCAATGCATGATATTGTCATCTACTCCAAATTTAACCTCTAATATTTAGATACATATCTTATGTAATTTGTTTTGCAGGAGGCTGCCAAATATGAAAAGAAAGTCATGGTGCTGGACTTTGTCATGCCTACACCTCTGGGAAACTCATGGGGTAAATTTCTCTTCATCACAAACCTGTTATAAAGGAGCCTTACTCAGAGACTCTGATTCTCCTTTGAGATCAGCCACACTGATGTGAAAAACACATTCTGTTCCTTCCTCAGGTCTTGGAGGAACGTGTGTAAATGTGGGCTGTATACCTAAAAAATTGATGCATCAGGCAGCTTTACTAGGACAAGCCTTGCAAGATTCACGCAAATTTGGATGGCAGTTTACAGAAGAAGGTAAAGGAGGAGATCACTTTTTTGCAGTTTTGTCATTTGTGCTGAAAATCCAGAGGTTCTTTTCACAATCAAGTGCTTGTTGCACTTAAGCATGTGCTGACTTTAAGAATGTGAGGCAACTTCAGAGAGATTACACATAAACTTAAGTGTTTTTCAAGTCTAAAGCCATGGGGCTTATTGCCTTGCAATGTTTGATCTGTTTATTAACAGCTTCTGATTATGTTAATATTTGATCAGATTGCTGTGTGAATAAAAGCAATAAGGTACTACTCCATTTCTGAATGTAACGCAACATCTAAGGGAATACCCCAGAATGTCCCCTGTTCGAAACTTCCTCATAATTGCAGGCAAGGATTTCCTTTCCTTCAAGCTCTGTCACTACTATGTAAGAAGATGAATTTTACTTTATATTGGCTCTAATGTGCATGATTGGTTATAGGGTTGGGATTTTTTTAGGGTGTAATCCATGTTGTAAGGAACATGAAGAGGGACCTCTCAGAGATGCATAGTCTTCATTTGTTAAGCAATGTCACCTGCTCACAGCGTGTGTCAGTAGAAAACTATTGATAGTGCAGTATGTCTAAATTTTCCATGTTTTAAGTCATGTCTGTTCCACTGTGACCTCTCATGTTGTCTATGCTGATGTAATTCTTTGAATTTCAGTAAAGTTACCCTGGAATGAAAAAGGAATAAGACAAATGTGACCCGGTCATAAAAAAAAGAAAATCTGTCTGAGCATACAAGGTTTGCTGTGGAAAAAGAAGAGCTCACAGGCTGAAAGATGAGACTTTTTCTTTTGTTTCTAACAGTCAAACACAACTGGATGACTATGACAGAATCTGTTCAGAATTACATTGGTTCACTGAACTGGGGCTATCGGGTTGCACTGAGAGAGAAGAAAGTCACGTATGAGAATGCATACGGAGAATTTGTTGGGCCACACACAATTAAGGTACTCCCTAGCTATGTTTAGTGGATCTTCCTATAGTGCTTTCTGCATAGAGATGCTTTTCAAATAGAATAATTTTTCCCTTGGTAGGACTGCAAAATACTCACTTTGGACTAATACTTTGTCCACAGGCAACAAATAAAAGAGGAGTTGAGAAGCTGTACACAGCTGAGAGATTTCTCATTGCCACTGGTGAACGACCACGCTACCTGGGTATACCTGGAGACAAGGAATACTGCATTAGCAGGTAAAAACAGATAGAAATATGCAGTCATTCACCGTGTGCAAATGCTTCACCTGTAAGAGAAAGTGGTGAAGCATGAGCGTGGCTGCTTGGTTGCTGGTTTGCTTTCCTATGTAACTTTGTTTTAGGTGAAAGTAAGCACAGGAGGATAGCTATAGACAGATTTTAAGGTGCCAAAAACATTGGTGTCTAGTAGACACCGCAAGACTGTGGGTGGCTGGCTAAGATGGTTCTGTTTCTGACTGATAACGGCAGTAACCGAGAATACTGTAAATCATGTGCATGTGCATCATAAAATAAATTCGTCAGCTCTGCCATGGTTACCAGTACACCCATTTCCTCTGTATTTCTTACGATCTTTCAGTTCACATAGTGGAATTTTTGTGGTAATGAAGAGCACAGTCTGCTTGGAAGAAACCTCCCTGCTCAAATATCAAGGAAAACGGGAGTTGCAAAGCAGTTGATTTTGTGAAGCTGGTAGAAATGTATCTGTCTTCATGCATTGATGCAGTCTTGAAACTCAACCCAATTTTTTTCTAGCTACTCAGTGACGTTAATTCAGCTTTTGGGAAAACCGATTTCAGATGTCTGATTAATTGATAAGACCAAGCAATTCTAGCACAATTTTGACCAAAAAAATGTGATATACAGATGGAATGTGTTTGCATATCAGAGTAACTTTTAAGTTACTTAATGTAGAAGCAGAGGTTGGAATTACAGGCTTGCAAACCTACAGTAATGAAATAAATAACCAGCATAATCCCTGTGAAACCACACCACCATGTTGTTTCCCTTCTAATAAGTAGTAGTGAAATTAAAGGTAACAGATAATATAGCCTGTAAAGTGGTGAAAATAACATTGAGGTGAAAGAGTCAGGTATGCCAGAGTTAAAGACTATCAGATTGAGGCTGGCTGTGTAATCTTCACTGGGTTCCCTGGGGGTTAGGAACTATGATGTAGCCTTTAATTACACAATCACATTTTATTCCACCATCACATTTGCAGAGAGCATCTTTGTTTAGTCTTTGTAGTTGTTGGCTGAGAAAGGGACACTTATTCTAGATTTAAATCTTTGGAGAACTGCATTGCCAAACTCTGCCTAAGTCTCTGCTGAGCAAGTGTGATGCCTTCATGAGTTCCTGCTTCCTTGAGAAGGCCTGATTTTATAGCCTAGGTCCAAACTGTGGTAGAACTGACACAGCTTGATGAAGCAGTTGAAAGAAATGGAAAGCAGGCAAATAAACGTTTCCTGTAATTTTGTACTTCTGTCTGTGCCTGTTACTGTGGTTTGTGTTAATTTGTTTTATTGTCTGTGTATATTTGGCACTGTGTATAATGCTTTAGTAAAAGGATAAGTCTTCAAAGTGAAAATAGTATTTTTATCTTAAAGCTGAATCCCTTCCTCTTCCTTTTAGCTCTCAGGAGCTAAGATTTGCAGCAAAATACTTGAAGCAAGATTCAGAGAAAAAAAGTAACCTACGTTTTTTAACCGTTTGTTCTAAGTTTCTGTAAAAAAAAAAAAAAATCCTCAAAATTTTCGTGGTGATTCAGAATTTTCATACTTCTTTTTTGTGTGTACTCCTAATTAGAACTTTTTAATCTGTCATGTGCTAATCTTGTATTCCAGCTGAATTTCCAAAAAATTGTTGGATTTTTAGTGAGCAGGAAGAAGAATAAAGTCCTTTTCTTACAGAAGAAATTAGATAAATATAAGCACAGTACATTCTTCTGGTTGTCTCTAATTTTCTTTTCTTTTTTTCCCTCTTTTTTTACCAGTGATGATCTTTTCTCTCTGCCTTACTGTCCAGGGAAAACCCTGGTGGTTGGAGCTTCCTATGTTGCCTTGGAATGTGCGGGATTTCTTGCAGGTCTTGGATTAGATGTCACTGTAATGGTGAGATCCATCCTCTTAAGAGGATTTGACCAGGATATTGCAAACAAAATTGGCGAATATATGGAAGAACATGGAATCAGCTTTATTAGGGAGTTTGTGCCGATCGAGGTAGGCTCAAAGTGGTATATGACTACACTTGATTGCAATATACTTATCATAACATTTTAAAATGTAAATTATTTTAGTGAATACAAAAGTTGAATTGGCAATACAGGATCTGCTATGATATAGTATGGGTTAATTTTTTTTTAAAGTGATTAAGTCCATGAATCTTATGTAATTGAAAGGTACAATTTAGTCTTATTATTAAAATTTTCTGAGGCTCCAGAAGTCATTGTTTTTATCAGAGTTAGTTGGGTTAGTATATGTTGCATTAAAAATGCTGTTACTCCTGCTCATCCTGGTCCTGCGAATGTTGAATATACTTAAATTCAGCAATTGTCCTGAAATCTGTGAAACTTCTGACAGGCTCATGATTAAGCAGATACATAATTTCCTGTAAGATCAGGGCCAGTGCATCACAAATAGTCATATTTTTCATTGCCAGTTCTCAAATTCTCAACCAGAAAATACTGCAGAAAAATACTACAGCAAATGTGCCCAGGACCAGTGGGCTATCCAGAAAAGTAAATGGGCTTTAGAAGTACCCATCTATATCCTTTACTTGGTAGAGTCCTTAAATACTTGCTCAATTTTCATCGAGTTCAGTAGGAGTACTCGTGCAGCTAGTTATGTACGTGTATAGGAAAATTCAGATTGAAAAGCAGATTAGATAAGATCTGGAGCTTTTCTAATGTAAAATTGCCTTATCAAAGACTTCAGAGCGTGCTAAAAGTATTTTTGTTAATATTTTTTTCACAATAATTAATGCTTAATTATTATAAAATGGGAAATAATGTATTAAGCAGTTTTCAATTTGGCGTTAAGCCAGCATGTTACCGAGTGTAACACTTTGGGGATTAAAGCATTAAATTGAGTGAAAACTGTTCATTTTCACCTTTAGCAGTATCAAGAGTAGCTTAAGAATAATCTTGCCAGTTATCATGCTGTGGATCTGACCCTCTCTCACAGAGTGTAAGAGATTTGCTGTGAGAAGTCAAAGTGGATGTTTCAAGGAAGTTTTGTTTTTATGCATGTTTGCGTTGCAGAAACCCCACGTT
>NW_009637354.1:29669-39896 GCF_000690535.1 Cariama cristata | reverse complement strand
ATTGTCTAGCTTTTGCTTCAGACATAGCTTTTTGTGGGCTCTAATGGGGCATGAGAAAGAAGGAAGCTGTTTTTACAAGCAGATCATTTCAACTAAGTGGCAAGCGGACTCCTCCAGATGCACCCTGCAAAGAGCAGTCCGTCACCTTAGTCACAAAATGCACTTTTGTGTATTTTACCCTGTCCCTTCACTACATGTCTTTGATTTCAGTGGGAATGAAATATTTGGCCCTGTTTGTAGTTTAAAGATGTCCTCAACTTAAATTGCTGGATATGTTTTTAGCAGGTCTTCTCATCTCTTTCAAACATTGTTTTTGAAGTTATGCATGTTGTGCTTATTAAAACCCTTCACTGGGATATTTGAAGACAGAAGATGAATTATTATAAATAATGCTGCCTTTGAACAGGAGCAGTTTAACACAGTGATCCTTTAAAGATGGTAGGATGGCACAAAGGGTTTGGACTTTTTTAAATTAAAAAAAAAAAAGGACAGGGGAAAACAGAACTTTGTCAGAAACTTTAGTGCTTAGTTAAAGTAGGAACTAGGGCAGTTGTTGAAAAGTACTTTTTCATCTGTAGAATGAACACTAAAATTTCCCAGAATTAAGTTAAGTGTTGGACACTTACATGTCTCATGTATGTAGAGCCAGCGATAAGAAGCAGCTAGGCACCCTGCCGTTTCCTGGGAGGGTGAGGGAAGGGCTGTAGCTGAGGATATCCTGTCCTTTCCTCGCAGTCCAGTGAATATTAATGAGGACAAAAAATAACCCACCTATGTAGTTTCAAATTTGATGCGCTTGTTTAGTTCATTTAATTATCAGAGGAAAAAGGAATGTTTGGAAAAAAAAACAGTGGTATTGCTCTTTCTGCTTTATTGCTTTCTGGTATATGAGGAGGGGGTGTATTTTGGGGTTTGCTTTGTTTTAAATAAACCTTCATTTTTTTATTACTCTGAAGAAAGAGCACAGTTGCAAAAAGACTCACCTTTGCGGCTTTTTTTTTGCTTTGCTTTGCTAGAAGAGACAGTACGCTGCTGCGTTACTTGAGAGAGAGTGTGCAGCTGGATCTGTAGCTAAAACTAGGAATATTTATTTCAGCTGACTCTGAGGATCTCTGAAGAGGTTATTTTCTTAAGCTGGTGGTCTTTTTTCAGCAATTTAGAGCCAGCTGCAGCCCTCTCCTGCAATGCCATGGCAGCTTTATATGTCAGACTAATGTCATTGAAACAGGACAGAGGCTAAGGGCTGGGCTGTGACAGTGGCTTCGCATAGGTGGAAGGCACAGCGGTCCTTTAGGTGCGGTTGGAGAAAATGTCCGACAGCGTTGCCAGGTCGTGCTAGAGTTCCCTTCCTCCTCATCTCCTCTGTCCCCAGTTGATACCAGCAGCTCATGTGGTGGGCTTGGACAAGAACTTAGCTATCAATCAACTTTTCTAAACAGAAATGAGGTCTTATTGTATTGGTCATAAGAATAAATGCATGGAGATAAAACAACATGTTTAAATACACAAGTAGTAATCACAAATCTAGAGAAAGGTAAAAATATCTTTAGAATAAATGCTTAATTTTAGGTCATGCTTAAACACTGTCAATGATACGATATGTGGTGGGACAAAGATACACTTGCATATCTTTATTTGAAACTAAACCTTTTTTTTTTTTTCCTTTTTTTTTTCCCAAAAATATTGTAGGTTGAGCAGATTGAGGAAGGAACTCCTGGAAGATTGAAAGTTATAGCCAAGTCCACAAAGGGGAACCAAATAATTGAAGGGGAATACAATACTGTGAGTACTGTTTATGTACATGAAGAATGTGAAATAGCCTTCCATTTAATGTTGAGATTTTGTGGGGTGTTTTTATCTATAGTTTAGATTTTTTTTTAATTATTTTAATCATTACAATATGCTAATTGCACACAATCAACAGGTAATTAATGTGACAGAAGTCCCAGAATCCATGGGCATGAATCCCATGTGCCTTGCAAAATCACTTGCATGGCTTTGAAACCTGTTTCTTAGCTTAGGGATGTAGATGAGCTTGGTTGTGTGGAATCAGTTGCAGGATTTTTCCCAGTGGGATATTTGTCATAAATGATAAGTAATGATTTATAATAGCTTTCATAGTAACCAAAGCATATCCTGGAGTTAGCACAAACCGATGGTCTGTGCAAGAGCTGAACAAACAGGTGTCATGTCTTCTCAAGACCTGTTGTTGACACAACATCTTCACAAAAACAACTAACACCCTGTGGCAAGTCAGTCAGGGAACTTCATTACACACTTAAAACAGTAAAACATACCTGCAGTGTGCAGGTATGCCATTATATATTTGACTATTTCCATCACCCCTCATTCCACTCATTTTCTTAGGCCTTGATGCTGAAAGGAAAAAAAAAAAAGTTGGGAATAAAGTATTTGGAACTACACATAATGCTTAAAGACAAGCATTTGCCAGCCTGGGATTTTAGACTGCAAATACTGTATGCTAGGGACCTCATTTACCTGTATAGTGCATCAGTCATCCCATAACAAGGACATGCCTCAGTGCATCTGAGGGCTAATATTATTTAACATATTAAACATATTATTTAACAATAACAACGGAGCTCTTGCACAGTGTGCTCATGCTGTTTTTCCTGGTCCATAGCAGTGAAAACTTTTTAGCTAGCAAATCCATACCATCTTTTCAGTAAGGAAACTTCTGATTTCTTATTACTACTACATCTTTCACTGAAATGCTGTCACTCATACAAGCTATGAACTGTGTGTGATACATTTTAAGACCTTCAGCTCTGGCATGCTTGGTCATCTAAAAGACTTGAAGCAGATCTCAGGTTCCTTCAGCATGGTTCTTAGTTGTCATATGAGAAGCGTTGTGTAGTTACCTGGGCAGTTGTCCGAGACTGCAAAGCACATAGTGCTTTTCATTGTGATAGTATAGGCTGGAATGTGTTTTGCTTGTTAAGATAGCCAAGTTGATAGCTTGGGTAAGAATTTGGTCTGATCTGTCCATCATTCTGAACAAATGTTCAAACAAATAATACTCAACAAGTAATATTCTTTGGCAGTGGCTTGGCTGAGAGCCTATGTAAGTAAAAGATATTTTCTGATCAAAGCAAAGATTATTTTATGGTCTATTTATTTGCCTAAGCATATGAGTTTCCTTCCTAAAGAGCCCTCTCCTTATGGAGCATTTTGGGGTCACCCGCTATCGTAGGGATATGGTATAACACTTCAGTATAAAAGTGTGAGGAAATAAAGAATCTGACCCTAACCTATTTGTTTAGAATACTCTTGGGGTATTTTTCAAGGGAAAGCTATTGGACTGTATTTAATCTTACCATTAAAACCTGGTCTTATTAGATCATGGTGGTGGTGTGGCTTGTCTTGAGCTCTGTGAATGTAAAATGGGTAACAAACATATTCATCGTAATGAATCTAAAAGCCTTAGATACTAATCCTTAATATATAATGAAAATAAGATAGCCACATGGAAATGCACTTTTGAGGTTTTAAAAAATCAGTAACATACATTGCTGTTTTGCAGGTGTTGCTAGCAATCGGCAGAGATGCATGCACAAGAAAAATTGGTTTGGACAAAGTTGGAGTGAAGATCAATGAAAAGTAAGGACAGATGTCTGTATACCACTCACTACTGAGCTTGTGTAGTTTACTGTTGCAATGACAGTGGTGCATAGATATTCAAATACTTTGAGGAAAAATTTGTTTCCTGTTTGCATATACTTGTATAGGAGACCGTGTAGCAGGTAGCTGCATTTTCTCCCATGGTACTGCCATGTTTGCTTTTTTGATACTGAAATGTCAGTGCTTAAATGCTGGGAGTCAAAAGTGTCTGTTCCATTCTGTCTAGGTTCACAGGTTGGTCTCAGCTTCTTCCAGTGATGGGGCTTTCTAGGATCTGTCAGTTGTTCTTTGTACTGTCTTATTCTCATCTCCTTGTTTTTACCTCTACCACCTCTTGCGGCAGAGATCTGTTTGTTCATACAGACCTTTAGTGTGGTGGGGTTTGTTTACATTTTTAATGTAAATGCTAGTATATGTTTATTTTGAAATATAAGGTCAAGGTAGTATTTTTTAAACTCACAGTTGGAGTTGGTGATGTGTTTTAGGTTTTGGAGGAGCTTATTGCTTGCCTTAGAGCAACCCTTGGGAACAATCTGTGTTCTGTAGAGGAGCATTTCATGTTTAATCTAGTGAGGTTGTTGCACCAGGGAGTGGCACTATCAGTAACATTCTCAATATTGGTAGCTAGAACATCTTCTAGGCGTATAGGGCCCAGATGATCTTTCCTTTGAAGAAAAGACACAGAACCATGAACTTGACTTGGTAGTCTATGCAAAAACGATGCAGAGGGCAGCTTATATATGAACACAGTGACTGATGCTGCTGAAGGGAATTGTTGCGATGTTGTAAATAAGTGGAAATTTTGGTCCACTCAAAATTGGCAGACTCGTGTTGTTTTGTA
The DNA here is from genome assembly GCF_000690535.1 of Cariama cristata. Taxonomy (NCBI): domain Eukaryota; kingdom Metazoa; phylum Chordata; class Aves; order Cariamiformes; family Cariamidae; genus Cariama; species Cariama cristata. The sequence goes on along the minus strand of NW_009637354.1, from coordinate 35,413 downwards.
GAACAATACACATCTTTCTGACATCAGGACACCTATTACTAGCTTAATAGAATGAACTATAAAATTATTAGCATAAACTGTGTATTTGTTAACAAGAGTAAAATTGACGAAGTTTGATTTTAATATGGGAATCACCACTGGTCCCTCAAGTAACTGCGTGACTGTTTCTGTGCCTGTCTGAATAGGTTTCTCTGTTATATGTGTTTCCTGCAGTGATTACTGCACTTTCATTTATTAATGAAGCAGGAAATATTAATAATTAAAAACTTCCATTAGCTCAATACACTTATAGCTAAAAAGCTTGCTGGCTGTCCCTTAAGTAGGATGTCTAACAGCTTGACCTGTCTCTCCGTAGAAGCCTAAAGGGTGAGTTTATAGAAACTGCTTCAGCCACTGGACTGGAATTTCAGTAGTGGAGAAATTCTTTTGTCCTACAGCTTGAGTGGGAGAATGTCTTTTCCTGTCATTTCTCAAGAACACAGCTCAGCTGGTAGTAGAGAGTGTTTGAGGAAAGGATTTATGCCTTACCAAAGGATTCATTCAGGAGATGAACCACAACTTCACAGGCTACCTCCTTATGCAGTGTGTAAATTCCTGTAGTTTTGGTCCATTTTGTACTACTTTACATTCTTGCCCAAGACTGTAAGATTGTGAATATTACTTCTTTCCCTCATACTTTAAATACAAGTCTGTCTTTTAAAGCTAAAGGGCCTAACTCCTGCAAGGTTATTTACACCTCCAGTCTTCACAGCAGAACACTTAGGTCTTTTTTTCTTGTTAATTCAAATTCCAGAACAGGAAAAATTCCTGTCAACGATGAGGAGCAAACAAATGTGCCATATATCTATGCTGTTGGAGATATACTGCAGGACAAGCTGGAGCTCACACCAGTGGCAATCCAGGCAGGAAGATTGTTAGTTCAAAGGCTTTATGCTGGGGCAACCAGTAAGGTAAGGAACCAGTTGCCACAAAACACTGTCATTACTCTACTTCTAAGTGCGGAGTGCAAGTCTGCTTGTTTATGGAAAACTCAGTAGGCTTTTAAGGATTAGCTTTGATGATCACTTTAATTTTCCCCTTGCAAAGATATTACTGCAGATATGTTCTGCTAATTGTGTAGGGTGAAATTAATACCTTATGGATTAAGCAGGAGTCTCTTGTTTTCCTATTAAGAGACTATTTTTCTCTCAGAGTATAATGATAATAAAATTAACTAAGATAATTTAACTTGGTTTTAGCTCTACTGCCTTCCCTAAAAGTCAGCAATCATTCCCATCCAATTAAATGCTTTAACTCTAATTCATAGGCAGTTTACTAAACCCTAACTATGGTCCCAAAATGGAGTGTAATAGGGGTTTGCGATACTCTTCATTTTCAATGTTATTTCCACTAATTTTTTTCACTTCTCATCCATATGTTTTCAATGTAATACACAGTTCTGCTTATAATTGAATATGGATACAAAGGAAGATCAAATGTACCAATAAGTCAGCATGTATTTATACCTGAGAAGTTGAATTCATCAATTCAGTGTTTACGTTTCTTATTAGTGCAATTATAGGTTTCAGTCAAGTTATGCTAGTCCAAATAGGAGTAACATGGGTACTCATTTACACCTTATCTTTAAATCAGGAGGAAAGGAGAGTGCCTTTAAAGAACTGTTACCAAAGCACCACTGATGTTGGGTGCTTGTCTCGCCTTCATAACCATAGGGTATGAGCATAAAGGTTTTTCTTTTTTAGAGCCTGCTGTATTCATATTAAGTTCAGATTTAGAGCTTGAGTTAGTTGTTTATTTTAGATTGGCAGGTATTGCGGTAACAGAATCCTGAATAAGTGTGCATAATGTCATTATATCAGCCAGGCAAAGTTTAAGAAAACCATAACTGGAGCCAGAAGTTTTTAGTTTTTCCAATACTATGAATATGTCCTAATTTACACTTTATGCCAAATGACTGTCTCTCAAGGTACGAAAATCCTTATGCTGCCAAAGAAAGCATCACGTCTTTCAGTGAATCCCAAGAAATAAGTAGCTACTTAGATGGGAACCTGGCTTACGTTGCTGTTGTAACAAATCTGAAAAGGGTGATTGTATGAAACATAATGAAGTGTTGTGGGTAGATGGGGAAGTTGTAGTAATAGTAATAGAATATTAGTAGTACTAATAGAATATGTAGTAATACTAATAGAATGGAATAATAAGCAGCATCTCAGTTGATACCCAGTCACAAAGGAAATTAGAATTGAAATGCATAGAAATTAAAATTACTAGATTAAATAGAGCTGACCAGCCTGCTACTCTACTATGGCACAATGACTAATTTGGTGGATATGGGGAGAGCAGTGGATGTTGTTTACTTTGACTCTAGTAAAGGCTTTTGACACTGTCTCCCATAACATTCTTATAGACAAACTGATGAAGTACAGCCTAGGTAGCTGGACGGTGAGGTGAATTGAAAACTCGCTGAACTGCCAGGCTTAAGGGGCTATGACCAGCGTTACAAAGACCAGCTGAAGGCCAGTCACTAGTGATGTGCCACGGAGTTGGATACTCGGTCCAGAACTGTTTACCATCATCTTTAATGATCTAGATGATGAGACAGAGTGCACCCTCAGCAAGTTTGCAGATGATACAAAACTCGGGGGAAGTGACTGATGCACCCGATGTTTGTGCTGTCACTCAGAGGGACCTTGTCAGGGTGGAGAAATGGGCTGACAGGAATCTCACAAGAGTTCAGCAAGGAGAAGTGCAAAGTCCTGCACCTGCGGAGGTATAACCACATGCACCAGCACAGGCTGGGAGGCCACCAGCTGGAAAGCAGTTGTGCAGACAAAGCCTCGGGGGGGTCTGGCGGACAAGTTGACCGTGAGCCAGCAATGTACCCTTATGGCACAGGCAGCCAGTGACATCCTGGGCTGCATCCTGCAGATGCATCCTGGCAGAGCATTGCCAGCAGGTGGAGGGCAGTGACCTTTTCCCCTCCACTTGGCTCTGGTGAGACAGGTTTGGATTTTGTGTCCAGTTTTGGGCTCCCCAGTACAAGAAGGACAGGGCAAGTCCAGCGAAGGGCCATGACTATGGTTAAGGGACTGGAGCACCTGACACATGAGGAGACACTGAGACAGCTGGGAATTTTTATACCCTGCAGGAGAGATGGCTTGGGGGGCTCGTATATCAATGTATATTTATACCCAATGGTAGAGAGTAAAGAAGACGGAGCCAGACTCTTCTCAGTGGTATAAAGTCCAAGGACAAGAGGCAATGGATTCAAACTGAAACACAGGAAAATTCCATTTAAACATAAGAAAAAACTTCTTTATGGTGAGGGTGGTCAGGCCAAGAGGTTGCCCAGAGAGGGAATCTCTAGAACACTCTAAAGCTCCAGTGAAGTCAGGGGTCAGTGTTTGCCTCTCGTGGTAAGTAACTGGGCACACAGTATCAACTCTAGTTCTAGCTGTCCCCCTAAATGGCTGTAGTTCATGTCTTTGGTTTTTCGACGTTGCCTAGGCCACAGTTGATAAAAAAGGTGATGAGTTTTGGATGGTGGTGGTGTCTTTGCAGTGTCCCCAGCTACAAATAGCATGCTTTGTAGAAGCAGTTGAACAGTCTACTTTTTCTCTTCAGTTTGACCTGTGATCTGGTACATTTTTAAAATGGGGCACTGAATTTCCTTTTTCTTTTAGTCTATGCATACTAATGTCAGTGTGGCTTTAAACTGTCTTTCCATTCTTGCTCTGGTTAACACCTCTGAGAGGGACAAAACCAAAACTGTAGCTTAATTTAAAACAATTTTAAAAAAAAGTAACTTTCAGAATTATAAATAATCCAACTTCTCTTCCTGTCTTTTGGACTGCTGAATTTTTACCCAGTGTGCTGATTTTATTACTGATGTTGTGTGGTTTTTTTCTGTTTTGTTCTGAATACTACACAGTGTGACTATGTGAATGTTCCAACTACTGTATTCACTCCTTTGGAGTATGGAGCCTGTGGGTATTCTGAAGAGGCTGCGGTGGAGAAGTTTGGGGAGGAAAACATTGAGGTAAATGCCTTAGTTTCATCTGGATTTTAAGTTCCCAATTTGTAATTTAAAGTAATGTTAAGAGTTGATTAAAACAGCATTCTGTGCTGTCATGTAAGGCCAGGAGGTCACTAGGTACTAGGTACATTTTTGTCTTTTTTGGCAGTTCTAAGCATGTTATAAAAATAGTTCCCATTTGCTCTAGTTGCAAATATGTTCTGTTTTTGGCAAACAGGGCTTGAAGGTGGAATATTTGGTTAAAAAAAAAAAAAAGAGGGAGGTTTCTTAGTGTCTGCAAATACTTCAGGATAAATTAAAGCTGGATATGTGCTGGAAGCAAGACACTGCGTTTAATGTCAAAGTGGAGCTTTTTGTAGCTAGTGTGGCAAATTCCTTGCCATGGTGATTTTTGCTTTATAATGCCAAATGATATGCTCATTTTTGCTGTTTATTTTGACTATGCAAGGAGGTGTATGCTTAATTTTACTCACGTGAGTAATCCTTTTTCATTCACTAGGATTGCTGGTGAAGAGTGAAATTAAGACATATGTAAACATTTAGTGCCTGAGGCTGTTCTTACAAAATACTGTACTGACCACATTACAGAAAGCATGAGTGGAGGAAGTCTGACAATAAACTGAACTCTTATGTCCCATGAAGATCACTGAAGGAGCATTATTTGGGGAAATAAGCAGATAAGTGGTGGTTCATGAAGTTGAGAGCTTGTCTCCCTCTTAGCTTTGTCAATTACATTTTTTGAATTGGGCTGTGGAGAAAAGAAGTAAATATGACTCAATGGCACTGCATCAAGTACTGTTAACCTGACTACAGGGCAAAGGCTTAAATTATTTTCTTCCCACAAAGTTTGTATATACTCTGGCAGATTTTTGTTATTGAGTCAGTTTCTTGCAGTTACATGTGAAACACTAGACCCTTCTTTGTGGAAAATGCACTTTTGAATTTTCAAAGCCATTTTTAAAAATGTACATACAGAAGCATTTGTGTTCTGACTGAGTCCTCATTTAGTTTATTCTGACCTCTTTATCATGTCATGATATTGGCTTTTGCTTTTGCAAGCTTCAGTGAGATAATATTGAGTTGCATCTATCATTCAGACCTGTTAAATTTCAGTTTCAGATAGCGATGCTTATGACTGCTTTGTAATACCATTAATGTCGAAAAACATTGAGCTGTCTCTCCTAGTTTGTGCAGGAACATATTTTACTGGAGTTGCGATCAATTAAAAATGTATTTCAGACAGTAATTGGTTTGAGATTAGCTTATAATGGGAGCTGTCAGGAGTTCTGGGTAGAACTGTGCCTCAAAACACCCCATCATTTTCTGAGATTCATGCTATATAGGTGGGTGAGTAGCCTTATCTGCAGTTAGGAATCTGTCCAATTATGCTGGTTGGGGCAGACAGGAAAATGTGTTGGTTTTTTAATGTGCTTTTCATTTGCAGTGATACATAATCTCATCTCCCCTAAACCCAAGTTCTGAGGCTCTTTCTTCCCTTTTTCTGCTCTGAGAAATATTTTTGTCTTCATTCCGGGTGGACGCAGAGACAATACAGGCTTCTGTGAGGGAAGCTTGTAATTATCTAGTTTAATGAGAGCATAGTGAACTGCATCCTGGAAGTGTAATATACTTATGGCTTCTTTTTTCTGTAGTTATTAGATGACACTAGTTTTGTAGCGACTTCCTTCTTTGGCATTCATCAAAGGGA
>NW_009637354.1:0-29638 GCF_000690535.1 Cariama cristata | reverse complement strand
GAGTCTCACTCTGATTTCAGATATTCCAAATGCTATGTGCCTGACTCATTATTTAAGATAATCTGGCAGTTTTTGGAAGATCGTGCTCTCTGCTCTGAAATTACACAACTATTTTTCTTTAACCTGTGTTGTATTTCCAGGTGTACCATAGTCATTTCTGGCCACTGGAATGGACTGTGCCGTCCAGAGATAACAACAAATGCTATGCGAAGATAATTTGCCATATTCAAGATAATGTAAGTGTGTCTTTCCTTCCAGGGAAAACAGCATATGTATGTTCTTCATAGGAACAGTTGATACCACAGCTGTAAATAGGTTGTTTTTAACAAATTAAACTTAATTTAAATTTTTATACCTTTGAAATGTAATAAATATTTATAGTGATACAATACTTTTGTTTATACAAAAATGACCTTAGTAAAATAGAAAATTCTGCTGTTGCTATTGATATATTGTACTTCTTCCATATATATAAAATAAGAAGTAGAGATCTCTAAGGCTGCTCATTAACTTTGAAAAGTGAGCAAATCAATGCATGTAAAAATAGTTAGAAGTTTTATCAGTTTATCTTATTCTCTGCTCCCCAAACTGAGACATTGTTTTCTGGAAGATTCCTCTCTCTGAAATTGAGGTCGCTCAGAAATGATAACAACTTGTAACCTCTGCAAATCCACGTGTATCTATAAAACTCTTGAGCTCGATCTAACAGGATTAATGTATCTTGCCTGCACAAATCTTATTTAGAGTGATAATGCCAGGATTATCCTCGAACTAGGGTAAAATTTCCTCGCGATGGAAATGTACAGTACCTGCTGAAGCACAAGCAAAATTACTAATTGATTAAAAGAATTGGTATGCCCCTCTCTGATCATCATCTGCTTAATAAAAATTTAGTTGATTTTAATAATATGAATTATTATGAAGAATAATATGCTGTTAAAATGTATTCCTGTTAAGATAGTGGCATAGAGTTATCAGGCCTAAAATGTTTTTAATCTGTTTTACTAGTTTTCTTTCATCATTAGATACAGATTTATCTTCCTGCAGTCTTTCTAAGCATCATGTCACTATTTTGTAAAATTTGCAAACTTTTGGTTTTGCCTGTCTCCTCTTTCTGGAGGAGTTTGCACTAGTGTGGAAGCCAGTTTAGAACCCGTGGTTACGTTCCTAATCCAAAGTTACTTAAGAAAATGAAAAGGCTTAATGGTCATTTAAAGTGTTTCATTAATTTGTTTCCATTTGTTGTCCTGAAAATGTGGAACGTGTTTAAACATCTGGGGGGGGTAGTTGAAAGTTATCCTGGATGAAAAATAGTTCAGTAACTATTTAAAATTGTAGTTACCTTGGTTTTATTACTATGGTTTTATTTTTACGTATGTCCATATTTTTAAAGGAAAATAAGGATAATTCCATTTTAGTTATTACCTAATTATAGCTCTTCTTATTTAAATAAACCCTGTGGTAAATCTCAGTCCTCAGGCTTACTGAAAGAAAAATAACCTTCCAGTGTACTGAGTATCCACACTCCCTTTATATGTGATATTTAGCGGGAGGAGCAGATAACTTTTGATACCCAACTGGGCTCCCATCTATGCTTAGCAAAATCTGATTAATGCCCTGAAAACCACTAAAGCCCACAGCAGTTGGCATTTGCTAAAGGAGACTTGCTTTTCTTAGAGAAGCAAGCTCTTCTTTAAGAAAAGCAGGTCAAGCCAGTACAACTTGTTCTGTTGAGCATTTGCTGAGGATATATGTGCAGTTTGACATGTTTTGCAATTGAACGATAGTATAGATATGAGAAGTGTGAAGTAGTAGTATCTTCCTTGTAATCACTGGATGTCTTTCAGTTTGTTTTGCTGGTCTCTAGGTATATTATCTCCCAATGACAGCGAGCACTGCAACAAGAGTAGTCATCCGTTTAGTTATAGTGCACTTCTTGCCACATCTGGTTAGCCAGAACTTTAGCTTGTGGCCCTTTCCTGTAAGCAACAATCAAACTGAAAGTTCTTCAATAGGTATGCACCATGTAGCCATGTAGCATAGGCCCTGATGTTGTAAACCTTTGTGCAATGTGCTCGTCTTTACTTAGGCAAGCAGTCTGTTGGAATGAGTGGACTAGCTTGCCTGAATAAAATTTAAATATGTTTGCAATTTGAACACAGAATAATCAAGCATAGACTATGGTGTGTGTTTAATTTGCATTCCGTAGATGTAAACGGAGGACTCCTGGACAAAACTTTGTAAGGAAGCTGATTATTGAGTTCTTAATTGAATCTTTGCCTTTTCAGAGAGAAAACAAAATTATACCGACTATCTCCCATCTGTTGGTGCTAATGATAGTTCATATTTGTGTGGTTACATTAACTTTTTGTGGTATGTTTTGTGAGTTGATTAAATTATATACTGTGAGTAAGAAAACCTTACACGTTGTCTAAAGAGAACTGAACACACGACTGTGCTTTCATTTGGTTATCTTTCGTATTTAGGAGAGAGTCGTTGGTTTCCACGTCCTTGGTCCAAATGCTGGAGAAGTCACCCAAGGGTTTGCAGCTGCTATTAAATGTGGGATGACAAAAGAACAGCTGAACAGCACCATAGGAATTCATCCCGTCTGTGCAGAGGTTTGTATATGAAGTCACCTGATAGCCTAACTTTCGTAGCATTCTGGGGTAAGGTGTTGGAAATCTGAATAACAGAGCTCTATTAAAGAGGTCCAAATTTGGGGGGAAGTAGGGGAGAGGGAAGGACAGAAAGTTATCTGGTTTTAATACTTAGAAATCTAATATTTAGGTTTAACCTGAGATATATTTTTTTAGTTTGTTCATTTGTGAAGTGTTTATAGTCTCCCCTAATCCAGTGCTCTTTCTATTGGGAAGCATAGAATTTTCCTCCCACTCAAAGATCCATTTATGAAGGCTTCAAATACTATTTCTGCTGAAGTGGTTGTCAAAGCTAATTTTTTTTAGGTATGTGTTCTCAAATAGGCTTATAAACTGGTGCTGTGGAAGGGCACCATCTACAAGACAATTTTAAATTCTGTCCTTCTAAAGATCTCTCCTTTACTCTGTAGGCCTTCACTTTTGAAGTGAAGTACATGAGGCCACACAAATATTTCTTCTTGTGTTTGTCTTGCCATTCCTTTTTACTGAAGAGCTTAATTTTCTCTAGCAGGGTGGAAACAGCTCCTCCCAGGTGTAAATCAGAGATGCTCCATTGTTTTTTTTAGTAGCATTAGGACTGGTTTGTATTAGCTGAGGATCCCTGCGAACTTTTTATGACCTTTGTAGGTCTTTGTACAGAATCTCTGTTTTTACCTGCTTGTGCTAACTGCAAAGGGTTAAAAGAGTGCACTAGGATGCTGGTCTGCAGGAGTGAAGTCTGCTTCTCTATTTTTCTGTTTCCAAAGTGATACAGTATAAGCAATATAATACGAACTACATTCATGGAATGGACTACTACCGATCTGAATCATCTTCAAAGCATCCGCAATACAGATTCTGTTTGTTTTTTCCTGTCGTATCATCTAATGTCGTTCTTGGAAGCCCTTGAAGAGGGCTAGCAGGTCCTTATCTTACCAGGGCCCCTGTGGAGGGGGAACTCTGAGGGAGGCATTCAAACCTGTGAACCCAAGTGGGATATTAGCATATGCAGTGTGAAGAGAGGATAATAGTCATAATTTATTCTGGACATCTGAGCTGCTAAAATTGAAACTGAACAGAATGATGATTAGACATAATTTAGGGAGGTAATTTCAGATAATCATATTTGTTTGAGTGGGGGAGGAAGAAATTGGCTCAGGAGAAATACACTTTTTAAAAGCTTCAGGGAACAGCGATCATTTTTAGTGCCAATCTTCAAAAGATTTTTTTTTTTAATGTCTGTTACTTAATTTAATCTCTTGAGCAGTAAACAAAAATTGAAGTGCGAGATCGTACTCTTTGATTAAAAAAATACTTAAAAATGGTTTGGAATTTGTGAGGCCTGTGCATATCTGCATGAATAGAATGATGGATAATAGCATTATTTTTACCTTAGATCCATGTAAAAGCTAAGGAAAATGAAATCTGATCTGAGCAGGTAAGGGACAGTGTTGCAAGGTCAAATGCTGACATCTTCACTGCCATTAGTACTAATTCATTGCTCAAAGAGTCTCCTGTGAAACATGGTATTACTCAACTTGAAGAAGACCGTAAGACTGAGGGTCCCATTTCTCGCTGCTTACAAATTAGAGCCGGATTTCACTTCTCTTATTTGAACGGCATTTTATCCTGCAGAAAACACGAGTTCTGAATGGGATTTCTTGCAAGGCAAAGTACAAACCACTGCGAGCACAGAGTTGGTAGGACCTCAGCCTTACAGAGAATTACCTCTCAGCCTAGACTGCACTGCACTGCTTGAAATACAGGCGTGTATAATTGAGCATCTGTGATGAAGGGAAAGTGTCTTCTGAAAGCTGGAATGATTCTTTGAATTAGCTAATAACGGCTTTCCAGCCATTGCATCTAAGGTTTTGTCTTCATTGGAATAGCTAACAAATTCTGTCCAAAACCTCAAGTTTCCAATAATTACCAAATTACTCCAGCTGGCTTACTGGAGTGAGGCAGTTGTGTCATCCCCACAGCCATTGGAACTGGCTAGAGCACACCCAGAGCTTGCAGTCGGGCCAAGAAGAAAGCAGATAAATTTTGTGCTTTAATCTTTGTCTTTCAAAGTGAAATAATAATAAGTGAAGATTCCCATATGTTGTCAGTCTGTGGATCAGAACTGAAGAGTTAGAAACCCTGTCTCAAGCCATGCACTATAGTTAAAATATATTGCTATTCTTCTGCCATATATATTAGACGTGCATTTGTCTTCCTGATTTGTGCGTAATGCTTTACATGCTTAGAGAAAGCAGAAGAGGTATATCATTTATTGATGTTGTTCTCTGAAGAGCTCCTAGCAGTCTTAATGCAGCAAAGCTTCTACTTAGAGAATTGTAGGGCTTTCAGATCCCCATTATCTTTAGATACTTCAGTGTTATTTGCATAACTGAGATGTGTATGTACTTTATTCTGTGCTAAGTTTATTCTTCCTGAGAGTTGGCTTTGATGATAGCTAATTATTGCACCTTTGAACCATTTAGGTAGAAGTGGATTTGATTTCCTTTTTTCCTTTCTGTATTGTATCTATGCAAAACTATGCAATTATTTGCATTGTAAAGTTATGTTAAACAATGTTAAACAATGTTAAACAAGTTTTTGTAGAATTTTTCTTCTTTTATTTTGATACCTTTTAATTTTACAGTAATTATTCTTGAGTATGTTGTTTTCTTTAATGTGACTTGAAAGCAGTAAAGATTGGACTTTTTCAAACTAGATTTAGTAAGTGTTTCTTAGCTATTGTCCAGAGGATACAGATCCCAGACATAATACCTACATCAGCAATCGGTCCCACATTTCTGTAATATCTAGAAAGGTACAGAGGCAAAATTTATGTTCCCTCCAAATGCCGTAGTCTTGAGTTAACTTCACTTTTCCAACAAAGAAGTTATCTTTGAGCCATAAAGACACTTATTCATTAGGTGTACAGACTGGACTTTATTATGGTTGAGCTCGTTCCCACTGTAAAAACTTAGGAGAATTAAGGCTAAAGATGGTATAAAGCCATGTGACTTCCTTAATTCTTTCTTTTCCACTATAAAAGGAAGACCATAAGGTAAATGAAGAGAACAAAGGGTATTTGTATGCAGGTGTGCTATTTAGTGGCAAGGATTTTAAATGTATGTTTTTCATTATTATTTTATTACTTTAAGAAATGGCTGTGGTTTTGAGCATTATGCCCAAGTTGATCTTGCAGAAAAGAAGATTAATTTTAGCTATACTAAAAGTTTTCCTTTTTTCTTTCTCTTAAGATATTCACCACCCTGTCGGTGACTAAGCGTTCTGGTGAAAATACCCTTATGGCTGGATGCTGAGGTTAAAGACCCCCATTCGTGTTATTGCCAGAGACTGACTTTTATCGCAGTGTCCGACTTGTGCGATTCAAAAGAAAGGTTTTGGGAGAAGTCATCCTTGGGTGTCTGCAGAAATGTGTAGATCTTAACCAGGGCGTTCCATCATCCTAAGGAGAAGAGCACTGTGGGAGTTGGTCACTTGCGGTGACTGGCTGGCAATTAGCAACGCAATGGGAATATTGACTGTCAAGCTGTTGCTTAGCAGGGCATTTAACCAATGCTTTCATGAAGTCATAGCCTGAAAGCCTGCATTGTCTCGTGGGCAGTGATGGAAGAACTGCTAGCACAGCTGGAAAACAACTGTTTTGGTTTGGTTTTATTCCTCTCTAGTTTCTTACCTGAACAAAGAACTTCCGAACTCAAGAAAATTACCGCAAGTTCAGATAATTGTATAGTTCTCCTGTGGTACCAGGTTGTAACACAACCATTGCAAGGTCTCCTCATGAGCATGCATTTTACCAGCTCAGTTGCCTGTGGAAGGTAAATTGTATCGACATGTTTGATCGTGAGGAAGAAGGTATCCTTGGAAAAAAGTTTAGTACCATCTAGAATAACATATTTCTTGGCTTCCAAACTGACTCTGTTATGATTTTTTATGTGCAAACATTCTCCTTAGTGAGAAAGGAAAATACTTTTTATTAAGGTCTTGTTATGCAGAAAATTGACTCTTTTTTTTTTTTTAAACCCTGAAAGTAACCACCATGTGTATAACACAGATGTGATCTTAGCTTTGTCTTGCTGCTTATGTGATTATAATTAATCCGGTTTGGAACTGACAGAATTCCAATGTGGAATGAATTATACTTCCAAGAGCTCTGTGCAACTTTATTAGATTTGAATAATTTTTTCCTTTCCAGGTGAGCTATCATACACTGCACTGTTTCAGGTCTAAATTGGCCACTTTGAACACAGCACTATTGAGACTTTCTCACACATTACTGTACCTGTAGAATCAAAAAAAACCCAACCAAACAACACCCCCCAAAACAAACAAGCAAACAATCCCCCCACCCAACCTCCAAAAACCAATAGTGAAAAATCTTCTATGTAGATATGGCCTAAAAGCTGTATTTAGTTCCATGTGTGCTTTATTTTATATTTGATTAAGAAAACAATACTTTTAAAGCAGAGGTTTCAATGGAAAATAACAAATGCTTGGATATTCCTCCTGTGTTGGATAAACTGCGTACATATTTATCAAGAAATGGTAAAGATGTGTCTTTGTAATGGAAATGAATGTATTTTTGGTCGGGTTTTTAATTTCCCTCTGTTTTAGTGGAAAGGTTCGGATTACTTTTATTAAATGGTTCTTGGGAGTTCAGTAGTGCGGTGTGAATAAGGCATAAATTCTCCAGCCCTCTGGGCAGAATTCCTTATGTCTGAATTTCTACGCTGTAACAAGTTCATGTATTTCTACTGAGATTTCTAGAATAGTGTTGTAAGTTATTTTTGTAAACTCATACATAACTGAAGGATTTTTAAACATGTTTTGTATGGTATCAAGAACGGTCTGTGGTGGTATTTTACTGGCCGGTTTATTAAATAAACTGAAGTATTTGCACAAACAGATGCTCATTTTGATGCCTCTTCCAAGCAAAGAAACCAGGTGACAGCATGCTGACTTTTTTTTTTTTTTTTTAAAGGCCAGAAGAGGGCACCTTGATAAACCCAGCTGTGATTTTGTGATTTGTTTCCATCTTTTGAATTTTGAAGGTAGATATTTCTCTGAGAAACAGGGATTGGGGCTATTTTATGTGCATTTTTTTGCATGTTAAACATATGAGAAGGACATACTTAAAATAAGAAATGGAATTAGGAAACCAACCTCTCACTATTTGCACTAACTGCCATCTTTATAACCTCTGAAAACCCAGGAATACAGGTTCCTGAGCTGTTCAGCAGTGGAGCCGTTCATATTTAAGCACATGGCGAGCAGCATTTTCAGGCAAGTCTGAAAGAAAGTCAGATCCTGGAGTGCAGGGACTAAAGACAGGTATGAGCTTGGCATTGCAAGGTTGGACCCACATGTATCTGTTCCTGTGGGTCATGTCATCATTAATGATGTGCGGTTTTACACTAGCGGCTTATAATTCAGTGGCTGCTGTTTTTAATTACATTTATTTTTACTTTAAATTTAAAACTGTGAGGCTTTTTTTTGTAGGACTTTCTTTTATTTCTCTAGAAAGAAAACATTTTCAGGTGTGTATTTCTGTGTTATCTGTGCATGATGATAGAGATATATATTATAACATCACGTAAGGATGTATTAAATGCCAAATCAAAGTATTTAATGTTTTTATCAAATTAAGCATACGTTGGGTAATGTAGGCTTTGGAAGCATATACTAGAAAATTTAATAAGTTAAACAATATTTATGTTCAGCTTATATTCATCAGTTATTAACATTTTTTTTTGGAACTCTTAGCAGAGTGTGAGAATCATCCTAAGATATTACAGCTACAAATGCAGACAGCAAATTTCACAAACTTGAGCCAGGAATTAGTAGTTTCACCAGCAGCTCCAAGAATTACTTTTTTTTTTTCTTTCCTTTTTTCTTTTGAGCTCCCTCACCCCAGCTGATCATTCCCCTTTTACCCCTCTCCCCTTGCTGTGAGTTGTTGGAACAGTCCTAACTTTCCCAGACGTCCTGTATTCCAACTTGCATCCTGCCTTCCCTCCTTCAAGATGTGCTGCCTGCCTGGAGTCCAGGCACAGGAGACTCCCTAGACATAGAGCCGTACGATGGGGCAGGACCAGTTTCAGACAAGGTGGGTCTCCTGAAGATGTCACAGGTGCTGGAGGTTTCACGGTAGGTTAGGTCTCTTGCTGCACCTTCTGCGAAGACCTTGCACTTGTAAAGCCTGCTAAGGATCATGTCTCTGGCTGTGCCACTGCGGGACGTCCCTTGTTCTATGGTGCCACATGGCAGCTGGTGGATGATGGTAGGAGAAAAAAGCCATAGCTGTGCGCTGCTGGTGCGTGCCGTGCCAACGCAGGAGTGTGAGGAAGGGGACGGATGGCTGAATCTTTCACGTAAGACTTGATATCGACTCCTTTCAGGTCAAAATATGGTATAAATGTTTGTGGTAAAATGGCAGCTCTGCCACGAGTGAAGTTTCAGAAGCCCTTCCTCTTTCATGACTAGCTTTTCTGATTGCTCAGTTGTCCTCTGTGTGGTATGGTGTGAGACTGCTTTCTTGCCAAGGCCTATTTGGCCTCCAGAGATAAATTAAACCAAAAAAAGAAAAACAGAAAGAAGGCACCAAGGGGTCTGCCACACCATTAACCTCCCTTCTGCATGCACAAAATGGCAAAAGGGTCCTGAAAGACAAGAAAGCACAAGGTTTTGGTTTGGGGGCTGCTGGTGGGGAGGTGGGAGTGGAGCAGGGGCTTGGGCATTTATCAGAGAGGGTGGGAAGGTGGTGTGTGGGGCTGTGGCCTGAGGTGGGGAAGGGTCATAGGTGGCGAAAGGCAAAGGCGCAGTGCAGGGCAGCAGCTGCAGTGCTGTCTGTGAGGGGTAGCAGAGGCCTTGGAAAGGGTGGGGGTGGCTGAGAGTGCTGCCCAGAGACCACTGAGCTTGGGAAATGCGGGAAGGTGTCTGCAGTGAGGGGCTGCCTTTCAGCTGGGCCCATCCTGTGGGGCTTGCGGGAGCCGCAGATCTGAACCACGCATTTTGCAAGGCTGCGATGTTGTGACCAGAACCCAAAGTTGGCTCCAGAAAGTGCTTGTTGCCAAAGGACCAGGGGATACTGCTGGGTGTGCTCTCCGGGATGGTCCTTTCCTTCCATGCTGGATGAGAGCTGCCCTGTGGGGCACGAGGGGATGGCTTTATCCTGAGAGACTGCCAGGCCTCAGGGCCAGGCATCTGAGAGGTGGCACAGGCAGATGGCTGATCCCGAGGACTTACCTCCACCAGTGCCCAGAGGAATGGCTGCGTCTGTCGAGGGGAGATGCCTGTGACCTGCTGACCCATCATGTCATCCTGGTGAAAGGCATGGCCCGTGGGCTCCTAGGCCTCGCTCGGCCCCATGTGGCGAGGGTCCGGCTTGCCCATAAGGGTCACTGTGCTGCAGAAACTGCGTGTCGCAGGATGCCGGCCACTGCCGACGGGTGAGTCGCATCTTGGGGTCGCGGGGAGCAGCTGTACCTGCTGCAGGGCCCTGGGGAGTCAGCGGGTCGTGGGGACTCACTTCCCCCAGCATGGTCCCTGTTTCCATCCCTCTCACTCTGCTCCCGTGCTCCAGCCAGAGCTCTGCTGGGTTGTTGGGGTTTTTCTTTTTATGTTGGGAAAAAATTGTATGTTTGTTCGCCTTATATTTGCCAAATGCTCCTGACCTGTGTTCTGTTGGGCAGGATTTGACTTTACACATACGATTTCTTCTTCATTCAATTGCCCTTTTTATCTCTCTCTTCCTGTGAAATCTTCCTAGTTACAGACTTGTCTGAGGGAGTTCTCCCACAGCATTTTTACCTCTTAAAATGACAAACTAAGCTGATGCACAGGGCGCTATATATCAGGACAGAGAGGGAAGGCTTTCTTTCCTCTAGCAAAGCTGCGTGACTGGCCTTGCTCAGGACCACTGGTGACTCCTGACCTGCCCCATCGCGTTGGCTGAACACCAGGTGCCTGCAAGTGATTGCTTTCTGCCAGGGAGGCCATGCTGTGGCCAGACCCCTCCATGGAGCATCCTCTGCTGCTGAGCCCATCCGCTGCTGCAGCCAGCCACCACGGGCCCAGACAAATGTTCATCCCCATCTGCAGACTTTTAACGGGAGCTGACCTGAGCGCATAGCGACAAATCTGCTAAAAACCAGTATATACTTGTCTCAGCAAGTGCTTCTTTTCTTGAAAATAGGTTTTACTCTAGGTTAGGCACAGAGTAAATCAAGCTCTGTCTATTGCTTGCTTTCAAAAACAAATGGTAACACATTTAGCCTAAAGATCTGATTTCCCTTTTAATGTCAATGTAAATTGACAGGCAGATGAGAAGTGCACGTATGCCATGCGGTGTGATGTGAGGCAAACAAAAGCAGTGACTTGCATGCGGGTTTGACCCAGAGTTGGTCTTCCTACTCGGGCTTCTGCTTCGTTGTGTGTGTATATATATGTATGATGTGGACTGTGGGATGGAGCGACTCAAGGTCTGTCCAGTCAAATTTTCCCTTGAGTGACACTTTGGGGTTGCTAAATCACGGAAGGAAGGAAGATCCCAGAGAGAGAAACTGCATGACATAAGTGATCACTGTTTAGTGTTGTAGCGTAACCACCTCTTGTGAGAATCCTGGTTGTCCCAACACCACCAGCATATCTGAAAATAAAAGCTCACAACTTGTAGTAACTCATGCCAGGGGGCCATGATGGAGCCGTGTGCGGCAGAGGGCACAGCAGGTCAGCACTGCGGTGGCAGTGGCAACGGGGAATGCAGAGAGACTCTATCTGTCCTTGTTTGTGTTTTTCTTGGCTCCACAAGTACCGTTTCTCCCTTAGCTCTACAACTGCTAAAAATTACTACCTTAAATTAATGGCTTATGTTTGCAATAAACTGTTAAGCTTGTATTGGTCACTCCAACACCACACACCAAAACTGCTGCTTATTGCACATTTATACCTTAAGTGAGATTCCTCAAGGTTTCTTCTCAGTAACTGAAGTCAGATGGGTAATACTGATTGCACAAGTGTTTGCTTTTTCTTAAGGCAGCATTTTCTCAAATTGAAAAGAACCTCAAGTTAGCTGAGCTGGATTTTACAGCTTGCGAATGGTGAGCGTTGTGTGTCTCCCAGAGCTCTGGCAGGAGTCACAGATCTGGATGCCCTAAAGTCGGGCTGGTGCCTGCCCCTCCGGGGCTCGATCCATTCCCAGCCTGGCCCCCTGAGGCTGCTGAGGGTCACGGGGACTCAGTGCTTCAGAAGGGACAAGAGATGGCCGTTGATCACGTGGGCTGGAAGTCCCTATTTCTACACCTTGTTCCTGTGCTCCCGAGTGATGCCCTGTTAAGCACATGTCAAACTGAGAGGGGAAACATGGTGTTTGGTTCAAAGTGTTTCCTTTCAGCAGCAGGCTTTAATTTCCTCCTGCCATGAAGCTTCATTCCTCCCGCTTCATGATTGGTTTCTCATTTAGACAGGCTGAGTAATGGCCATTGTAGTTCTATCCCAAGCACGTGCCGTGTCCTGTCTCCTTGACCCAATGCAGTGGAGCATTTGTAGAGGCTGGGCCAGGAATCTGTGGTGCCCTTGGCCAACGCGCTGGTCTCTCTTGGCTCCATCTCTCCATCCCCTCGTTTGCAGGCTGTGTCATGTCTCCTGTGCATGGTGGGAAGCTCCCTTTGAAGGGATGTGTTGGAGCAGGGTCAGCTACAACCCAGGAAGGGTAGAAAGATGCCCATGTTTGAGATGAGCAGTGTGGTCTAAGGGCTTCAGCACTGGACTTGTGGGTTATTTCTGGAGAACATTTGGTGGGCAGAACCTGTCCCAAGGCTGGCACAGGTGAAGGCAGCCTGTTGAGGCTATCTCTGCAGATAACCTCACCTCAGGACCATGCTGAGCCACCCTTACTGCAGGGCCAGAGGAGGAAATGAAGCAGAGGTGCTGCTAGATCTGTTAAATGTGTTATTAAAATGAGTCTGACAGATGGGTATCAGCCTATGTTTATTTCTCCGCTGAGGTACAATGTTAAAAGAAAACAATGGAAAATGTATGTGAGCCACGGCTCTGTGCTCAGACAGCTGTTGGGCTCAGTTTAATGCCTTGGGCCCATTAAAGCACAGTTGTTAGGCTGGGACACTAGATGGGAAGTATGTCGGGGTGTGTGCATGCATGCCTTTCAATTTAGGAAGATAAAAATGAAAAATAAGTGTCAAAGCAAGAGCTAGACTCTTGACTAGGCTGTGGGGATGTGTACACGAACCATCAGCTGGGTATGCTCTGAAGTACCTTTGAAGGTAAAGTCATGGTGGAAATCAAAGCAACCTGAAAATAAAACTGGTGGGGAAGTTGCCATAAAGCAGCTTAAAGTAGTGTCTCTGTTTTAGACATGCTGCCTCCTACAAATTAGACAGAAGAAAAGCAATGCACTCAGGAAATGTGAGATGCTAGTGATTTTCTTAGAACAAGAGGAATGATACTGACTCCTATTTACATCTTGCAGAGCTTTAAAACTCTGTGTTGATACATATTTACTTTTGCTTTAATCTGCTTCTCTCTCTTCTCCCTTTGTTTCTTACCAAGTTTTTGCTATTTTAGACTTGTCTTGGGCAATTCTCCTAGCACATGTTTTTAGCAGTCCTAAAATCATAAAACTTGTGGGAAAGGCAAAGAAGGAGCAATGATTCACCATTTCTCACCATACGAGACCTACAGCTAAAGCAGTCAAGGAAGACAAGGAAGGCTGGGGTTTTTCTGCATTACACATAACTAAATGGAAGTCACTTGCCACAGGATGTTACAGTGTAAAAATACACCCATGTTGAAAAAGAGATTAATCGTATGCACACAGGGTGGGAGGTTAGTAAAATAACGATCTGGCTGTAGCTTACAGTGCAGGATGCCCTTAAACCACTAAGTGCTGGAAGCTTGGGAGGAAAACCTACAGGAAGCATCATTCTGTATATTCAAAGTGTTTTTTTATATAACCTTTAACTAATCATCTTGTCTGAGGAGAGAGGATATCCCGTTAAAGGGACCTATGGCATAGGCTCGTCATGCTTAGTATTCCTCTCCATGGGGTCTGGTTTGTTCAAGCACAACAAAATGGACTTGTAATTATTTGGTCTTTTTGAGGCTCAATGTTTTCATGTCTCAAAGCTTTCCACTCCCAAATTCTGCCGTGCTCTCTGCCCTGGGGGTGAGTTGGCGGGAGGGCAATGTGACGGCTGAACCAAGGTTTCTACTTGGGCCTGTTCCCCAGAGACACCTCCAGTCCGCTCAGACATTTCTGTCCCTCAGATGGCATCTTCACTTACCACTGCCTAGGGTCAGCATTCAACTTCCCAAGCTGGGGTATTGCCATGGGAGAGCCCACCTTTCAGCCTCTCTCAGCCGAGCCAAGAGCATGTCTTTTTAGATTCTCAATGAGCAGCCTGAAGTAATAAGGAATGAACTTAAGCTAAACCTGTGTAAATCATAGTGAAATCTAATTAAATATCCTCCCAGGATTTTTTTTGAATAGTTGAAATAAATTGGTTTAAATGGCATCTTTCATTAAATCCTTGCAACATGCAATACTGACAAGGCTCTTAGGTGTGAGATGAAGCATTTTTTAGTGAAGCGTTGGAGTTTACAAAAGATTTGCTTCCTATGAGAGTTACTGTTAGCCCTGCAGTTTATGCATGAGGTCTTTGTTTTCCATTTGGGAGTCATTCTAGCATGGCGCAGACGTTGCAAGGTGCATTTGTACTGCCACTAAAGAGTATTTGGTTCTCCTCCAGAATGACTGTGTCTCCATGGCCTCGTGGCTCAGTAGCTGGTTTGTTTGAAAGCTCTTCCACACAAGCTTCTTGACTCCATAAGGTGTGAGTCTCTAAATCTGCACTGCTCTAAAATAAAAACCAGATAGGGAACATCTACTGCTTGCAATTAAGGCCCCGTCTGTAATCAGCACATCTACTGTAGAGCAGAGGTTCTCATTCTTGAGTGTTGGTTTCCTACCACTCAACCAAGGGGACAGGTGGTAGTTTTCTTGCTGACTTGGAGTTAAGGAGATGGTGGTCCTGCCCCACAGCTTCAAAGAGCTGGTGGTGGTGTTCAGAGGTGGGGCTGGCCACCTCTGCGCTGGGACATCAGGCTGTAGGGCAGGCAACCACAACAGCAACTCAGTCACTGCAGAAATTCTGTGGATGTTGCAGATTTGTGGAGAGTTGTTGGAGATTTCAACAGGTTGTTTACTCATGATTTCTTCTCATACTTGCTGTTGAGCCTAAAATCCCACAGATACAGTCTTTTGGTAGTGTTTGGCCTTTTCTTTGTGGTGGGTGGAAGTGCAAAGATTTGGATTAGCTCTCAAGGGGATAGAGACAGAGAGACACATATCTTGTCCTTGAAGATCTTTGTTGTTCCATTTTAAATAAAATTTTATCTGGATTTTATATGATATGGGAGTTTGGCACAGAGAACCAGCTTTATCCACCTGATTCATGACCATTCCTAATCACCAAACTTGACAGCAAACTCTCAGAGGACAATGTCATTTAGTAGAACATGGTACTGACAGTCTCAAGTTTTCTACTGCAAAACTGCTTTTTCCTTCAGTGGCACCAGCGATATAAAACTTAGGCAGTTGGGAGAGGGCATCTCTCACACTGAGGTGAGGCAGATGTGGAAGCCATTTAAACACAATGCAGTTTTTTTGTTTTTTTGGTTTTTTTTTTTTTTTTTCCTACAATTCCAGTGTCAGCCAAAACCCAAGTTGGCTTGGCATACGGCAGTACCAGTAGCAGTCCAAATTTCTAGGTCATCCTGTGCTCTGCATAATTTAGAAACTGCAGGTGCAAGTGTCTAAACAAGTGAGATGCCTTCTATCTGGAGATACTGGTATCTTTCCACAGGTTATAGCAGAAGCCACTGCTACCACTTAAGGTAAACACCTACCTTTTAAACAGCTAAGGACAAGACAAATCCCACTCCAGGGGTTGTGAAACCTCACCAAGACTGGGTGCTCCGGACTGTGATAGAATGATACACATTTCAGTGGAGGCGGGGTTCTGTGCTCTGAGTGGAGATGAGCTGTCTCCATGGATCAGTTACTTAATCCTGTTAATATAAATAGAGACTTTTTGTTATGATGGCACCAACCTCATACCAGCTGGCATTAAAAGCTGTCACTCAGATGGGCAGACAAGGCAAGTTAGGAACAGCTACAGGAATTGATGTACCTCTCATGTAAGGCAAACCTACATGTCACAACAGAGCATCATGTAGAAACACCCAGCTCCCCCTAAATTACATCTGCTTCTCAGCCTGGGCAGCGTGTTCAGCCGGCGTGGCTGTACCACTGCTACCACCCAAGTCTGAGGCTCTCCAGGCTAACTTCAGTATCTCTGCTTGGTGCTTCACTGTGCTGTGTTGTTTCAGAGCACAGGCAGAGCTGGAAGGGAGGAAGGCTGCGGTGTGCTGCAGACAGGAAAATCAGATCCTCGGTCAGTCAAATCAACATTGAATTCGTTCTCTGCTACATCAGATAAGGGATCTGACTCCTGCCCAGTCCTGCCCTACGGTCAGTACTCAAGGCTGACCCTAGGATAATTTCTTCTAGCCATTCTTTCAAAACTTGTCTTTGTAGAATTGTTAGTTTGTTGTTACTAGTAAGAGACAATCTTTTCTTTTAATGGACTCTAAAGACCAAACGGTCTAAGCTCGTATGACTTGTTAATTAAAGTCATAGTCAACAAATGTAAAATTGTACACAGCCACCCAAAAAGTGGGAGACTGTACTTGCCAATCTGTGCAATTCAACATGCATTTTAAATCCCATCTATTATTAACCAACTAGGAAACAGACCAGTAGAGCAGTTTATAACTTTAATAAAAATTCCCAGAAAATTTTTTGGGCTTTTTCTTACCTTTCTCTTAACAAGCTACTGTAGGAGCACAGCAGAGCTGTCATTATTAACTTGCCTGAAAATTGCTGAACATCACCCACAGTACCTGACTCTCTGGTGTATTTTTATATTGGTGAGTTTCCTACAAGAAGTCACCAGTTTAGTGCAAGGCCAGGGTGCTCCTGGTTATTCAGCTTGGCATACAGACAAAGCGTTCTGGGAGTACATAGGTATTGACTAACAAAGGCAGCATCCCACGGGCAGCATCCTCCTCTCCCTCCAGGAGCTACGTGGAATTAGAGCTTTGGTTACAAAATCTATGAAATAATTCTGTTTGAGTGTTAACTTAGCAGAATGAAATCTTGTTTTGCAGAGGATATATTTGTATCTGTTTTAATGCTGATTTTTCAAAAGACAAAAAATAGCTTTACTATTTAAAAGTGGAAAATGACTATTATTTGCAGGGAAAATGTCATTGCTGTGCTGATAGCTGTTGACAGGTACTTGTCGTGGTTGTGTGCTGTGATGTGCTAATTATTCTGAAGTTCAATCAGATGGCATTTTGTGTCTTCATTTCAACTGTAAAAACACAGTATTTGTGACATGTTGACAAGTGCGTGTTTAATTGCTCTATGGATATCTTCCAAGCTCATGTGTTTTCCACTTACTTTGTGAAGAAAGGTGCATAATTAGCTCCCAGGCTACAGGGTATGTTCCTTATTACTGTATTTTCGTTTCCTCTGCAGTCATAAATACAGAATGGTGACAAATATGAAAACCCATCTTAGATGCTGAACGCGGCCTCAACTGGATTGCAAAAGTGGAGAGGGGTCTGGCTGATTTTACAAATCAAGGTCATGAACCACCCATGGTGAGACCCTCTCTTCCTTCTCAGCTTCTCTGTGCCTCACTTCCCTTCACAGGTCTAGAGTAAAAAGAAAAGGATCCAAATTAATTAGACATTAAAAACGTCACCTAAAATGTATCTGGGGACAGACCTTATAATTTGTACTGCTCCAGATCACATCTGTTGTCTTCCTTGCTTATTTCTTTGCGACTATGTTTGTCCATCTCATCAGTGTCAGGGTTATGGCGTTCAGTGATTAAACAAGCCAGATGTTACAATTGCTCCGGTCCAGCTGAAAGCAAATGACCTGGACAGGTGTAACTAGAAATAGAGTTGGGCGGTCTCTAAGTCGAACATCGCTTTCCCCTGGACTCAAGGGGGTCTGGAACTAAATACCATAGCTATTGACTCTGCCGGTACAAATGCACATACATGTTTAGATACTGAATCTTGTCCTTAGTGGGAGATCAGGAGAGATGTTTTCTCACCAGTATATGAGTTGTGAATCTGCAGCTGGACAGGCCTGGACTCAGTCACTCTGGAACTGCCTTCTGCTCCTGCCTCTTATGGACCTGCCCAGTAGTGTAAAGCATGGTTAATGAGGCAATTGACAGAAGACTGAACTCAATGTGAAAGTTATTTGCAGTAATTCCAGTTTTCACTGGTGCTGAAAGCTGCCATGTTGAATCCTAGCAAGGAAAGCTTTGAATAAACCTACTAACCAGGATGAGATTTAGGAGACAAAAGCATCAAGATTACTTACTCTTCTTCCCTTGCAAGGATATTCTTCAGTTGCTCCTCATATCAGGAAGAAGAAGACGAAGAAGGTGGCCTTTGGGTGCACATACACAATAGGTTGGCATCAATTAGGATTCATTGCATCCAGTTGTACAGAAATTATAATTGTGACACTTGGGTTTCATTTTTTGGTTGTTTTGTTTGGTGTGTCGTGTTTTTTTTTTCCAAATACATTTTATGAATTGTTTTAAAGACAGACACATAAATCTCTTTCCTCAGTTATAAAATAGTTTAACTGTAAATTAGGTTAATTTTTTGTTTGCTGCTTGGTTAGCAGACCCAGGAGCATTCAGACTCACAGCCACATGAGACCAGCCCCAAAGCTACCGCTCTGCAGCCTGGCTTGTTTCTGTCCTTTCAGAAACTGTCTGGATTGGAAGTATCACTGTCCCTCGCAAAGTGATTCATACTTGCAGAGAACCTATGTGACAGGGAGAAATGATGAGCTAGTGGTAAAAATCATTGTTGTGGCCTTTCCTACTTGATCTGGAAGAACTAGGTACATGGTTATAACTCAAAGAACTTTCTTCTGCTCTCCTTCCCTGTACTGCCATCCCCGGTTGGCTTGGTGAGCTGCTCTCTGGGATCAACCTGCCTACATCACAAGTAAGTTTAAGCATACCTGTTTGAAAGGGAGACTGGTTAGGTATGGCTATGTGAAGGTGGGTGCAGGAGCTTGCCTTGTGTTTCTTCTGTGGTGTTCAGTGGTAGAGCATTAACAATTTTAGGGCAATTTTAATGTTGAAGGACAGTTCTGACTCATTAATTCTCGCTATATTTAGAATTCAGAACAGCCAAAGTGTTCGAAGGACCCGTCAATCAAGCTGTTCTTTTCTCCTTCGTCCCCTTTAACCTTATAGTTTCCTGCCTTTCCTTGACTAAACCTCTTATGCTCGAAGCAAGCTGGGAAGCAAAGCAGGGGCTCATCTGAAAGGGACAAACTTTGGGCCTAAATTTCAGTGTGCCTTCTCTGAAACTTGAGCTGGGGGAGGAAAGGATCTGCCATTCGAGTTACAAGCTTATGCAACATCGTAATGAGCTTGCCAGGATCCTCTAGTGAAGAGTATGCAGCCAAGGTTTAATATTTATAGCCTAAATAAAAGTATAGGGGAAATAATTTTGTGAAAAACACAACAAAGAAGGAATTGGACATATTTCTCCTGTTCCTTTCTTGCAAGGACCAGCCACTGTGATATGAGACATACCCTCATCTGAGCCTCTGCTTCTCTTTTGAAATGACCATAAAGTTATTGTGTTCTGCTTTTCTGCCTCCTAATGCTATTTCTTTAAAAACAGCTTTTCTCCTCATATGACTAAGTCAAATGGTTTTGATATGTAGGTTCTTGCTATCCTACTTGAGGGGAAAATATGTTCATTTGTTTTCATACACTGATATATCGGCAGTGATCACATTATGGCTATACAAGCTATTCCCTGCTTCCCCCTGCACTGTGACAATTTTTGAGTATAATAACTAGTGAAATTAGTATCTTGTGGTAGAACGAGGAAACATGAAAATAATTACCAGTGCGATTGCCATGGCTCTCATGTGGCATGTGCAGTTTAATGCCTTTAGCTTGTTCAAAACTGTTAACAATCTTACTTCCCTGTACTGTGCATTTGCCTCTATTTATTACACAAGCAAGAAAATAACCCTTGTCATCTGTACACAAGAATGACATTTTTCCCTTCCCTCCAGGTCAACGGAAGGAAGCCAGTTCAGGAGTTGTGGACTTTTGTATATCTCCATTTTACATTAGGTTTGTTTATTCCTATAAGCTTGTGGATGTCCAGTGTTGTTCTTCTGAGCAGCACTATGCACAAAAACAGAGAGACAAAGGTGCCAAAGCTTCTATAGACACATATAGACACACACACGCGCACGCGCACACACACACACACACACACACACACACACACACACAGAGCTGGGGCAGGCAAACAAGCTTGGAATTAATCAAATTTTATCTCCAGTGTCCTGCAAGAGAAGAAAATATTACTGCTGTGTCAGAGCACTTGGGGGGGAGCTGCCATACTCTGGAGATGGCGGGACTGCAGAAATAGATAAATCGAAGTTTGGATTGCTACAGCTTGTACTATACCTGTTCTGCATATGAATGGAAAGCTTGAGTCCCTGCACTTATCATTTTGGCACCCTTCCTGCATTTAAATATTACTTTGTCAAACCTTTCAGCTTTTTAAAATATAGCGATTGCTGTTCTCCAAATGGCTAAGGCATACGGGGGAGAGATGCCTCTTTCAGCCAGTTCTTGTGTCGGTATTTTGAGGCTGTACTGGCATAAGCACCAATAAATATTTGCTCTTTCAGAAGTGGTCTGGCTGATTATGAACTTGCCCACCTCCTTGTTGGGATGTTTAAGGAGGAGTCAGTGCATCACCCTGCTCTTCCATGGTGGTCTCTGGCCTTTGTGGTTATGACCTGGCCTGACCGCCTTTGTGTTATGAGGATTCAGCAGTCCAGTGATGCGGTGGATGCTTGCCAGCCCTGAAAACCATCACATCTCCTATGAATGACTCATACCAACCATCCAATATCCAAGCTGGCTCTTTGAAAAAACCGAAGGCACAGACATTACCAGTATTGTTACCCACAGTAAATTGATAATATTTGATCTGTGGGTCTTATTGAAAGAGAAATAACCTATACAGTTGGTCCTTGGTCTATATACAGTTCACTGGAAATAATTCTGATGTGCCAAATCTGGCATATTTGAGTGATATTCTGCCCTGTAAATAATTGTTCTGTTGCAGCTCAGGGTAGTTACATATGTATGCTCTTAAGATTTAGGTATTTCCTTACAGAAGGTTAGGACACCTAGCATATTTGTAGTAAAGGCTGCAATATTTTCCTTCTTCTTAAATATTTAAATTGTTTGCTTAATGGATGCAGTACTAGAGGATGATCAGCTTGCTTTTATCTATATTCCGTTAACTCAAGCTTGATGGAAAAGGTCCTCATTGACTTCCGTCTGGAAAACAACATTTTCTATGCAAAGTAATTCAAGGTACATCCTTGCTTTATCAAGAAACATGTTCAAATTGCTTTAGGGGACTGGAAGATAATCCAGCTGTATCTCACCATGCAGATAATTGAAGTGGAAAGGTAAACTCAATAGTGGTTGTTGTGGTTTGTAGCAAAAGGCAGCTATACATTTAAGGGTTCACGTCTGGACCCTCCCATCCTAAGTCCTCGCAACGGAGCAAGGCCAGAAATGCTTTCTTCAACGCAGTTGCAAATGGCAAAACCCAACTATAGCTGTGGTTGTGACACTGGTATAATGGGAGATGCCTAGAAAATGTTAGTATGGTTGAGGCCCAGAGTTTTCAGCTCTGAACTCCGAGCATGGGTAGGAGTTGGGTGAAAGAAATGCAGTTAAGTGTGAACCTAAGCATGAGCTTAGGTGAACCAACACCAGAACAGTTTTTAAAGTAGCTGGATTGCATTTAATTAGGAGCCTATTTAGTGTTGCAGTGTTCACAATGAACTTTTTCCAGTCCCATTTTTAAATAAAGATCTCAGCTGCACCTATGGTAATGGCAATATAACATGTTGGTTAGTGATATAAGGCCTAATTTTTATTTATTCTTTTCAATTTGCCTCATTTCCTTAGTTAAAAACAATACAAAGATGTGGTTATTAGGATACAAGGTTCTTTGCATAGACATAACTTATTTCTCCACATAAAGTCAAAATAAGGTATGTGAAGACAAGCCAGCCCAAAGTTGAATCAAAGGCTACAGTTACAAAGACACTGTGGTCTTTTGGCTTAGCCTTCTGAAAAGGTTCAAACTGAGTGGTAATGGCTTTACCAATCAGGTTAAAATGTGGCTTGTTGTTAATGCAGGTAGCTGGGATTCTTTCAGCCCCACCAGTTGTACCTGGTCAGAGTTACTGGGTCAAAAACTCGTACTTCAGATAAGGATTCATCTCTCCTTGCTTCAGACATCTAAAAATGTGCTTCTAATCTAGGTTAGGCATCAGGCTCCCTTCTACAGCTGAAGTAGAGACAGGAAGGATGAGAGACATACACCTACAAGGGACAATTCTTCCCACTTCTCTTAGACAGATGTCTTAAAGCAGACTGGTGGATGAGGTGACTCCCCTTGTTCTGCTGATGCAGCTACAGTCAGCCTCTTGGTGTCTGCCCCAAATATAGGCTTAGTTTGATAAAAAGCTCAACTATAGCATTAAGCAACCTCTGAACTGTCTTTCTCAGGCAAGAACAACGTCGCAGGCTCTTGAGGCAGGATGACACTTGTGCTGACCTTGTACAAAGTCACTGTTGCCTGGTATTGGGCACTGAACTCCTAGAGCATCACTTCAGAGGGAGCTGGCCCCATCAGTGAGGGTCAGTAGCACATCCACACGTCTGCGTATTTAACCTTATTCAGGATGCTCAGAAGTGACAGTGGGGAAAGTCACGTACATGTTCCCTGGTGGGGGAGCTGGGGAACTAGCTTGTCTCATTTGCTTTCTTTTTGTTTGGGTTTTTTTTTTATTATTTTTATTTTTTATTTCATTCTCATCTTCCCACCCTACACACCTGACTGATACTGAAAACAGCCCATCCCTCGGGGAATGTAACATTCATTTTTAGTAGGGAAATGGTCTTGCAATCATAAAAAATTGATGGCTGTCTGAAGCAGCAGTTAATCTTGCTTGAGAACTGCATCATTAACCTACAGCACAACGTACACATTACAGACACATTTATAAATGGGAGAGAGTGTAGACTTCAGTTTCTAATTTCCTTCTTGTGGAGACTCATAAAAATCACAGGGAAAACACTGCCTTTGACATACTGCTGTGACAGACCTCTCCACTTCTGTAATTCCTTTCAGAGGAAGGATGGGTCTCTGTGGTCATGTCAGTCGACTAGGTCAGAAGAGAGACCTTTTTGCTCTTCCTTAGTCAGATAGGTGACTTTGGGATCTTTGTAGTGATGCCAGACATCGTGTGGACATCTGACTGTCATCATGCACAGCAGCCCAGAGCTGGGTGCAAGCTAGCTGTCAGGCTCAGTGGTGGTGAATAGCTGGGAGCCCAAGCTTGAAAGACCCATCCTGTCAAGCTTTGGTCACCAGGTGTCTTGGCTGGACCTGGACACCCTGAAAAAGACTGTTTCTCATCCTCACAAGTTTCTGAGAAGCCATTCAGCTGGGATGTTGAATTTCCTGTCTGACCCTCTCAGCCCTCACAGAAGGCATTTGCCAACTTGACCATCTCAGTCAAATAACTTTGTGAGTCATACCCATGATGCGACCTGAAAAAGTAGGTGTGTCCTGAGCCTTACATGAGATCACATCACTCAGCATGGGAACAGAATTTGGGGAACATCCGACATAATGTTGGGTTCTCCCTGCATCACATTTACTGTAAACAGTGGTTTAATATATTCACCCACAGCAGTAAGCCCACACATATATGTCCAGAAGCACCAGGTGCTCTGTCCAAGTCAGGAAGAGCTGGTCCACATGGATTTCCTAGCTCAAGACAGACCTGTTTCCCCATGAACTCACTGTCATCCCTGTCTTGATGCTCCATTTCTCCACCTGTGAAAAGAGAGCAACATTTTTTCCTTTTAGTGTTTGGGGGTTTTTTGAGTGACAGATAAGCAAGAATTCTTCTGTATTTTTCAAGTGAAAGACATCAGTTTAAAAAAATAAAATCGCTGTTTGACAGCATCTCACTTCTCAGGTCTGTTCAACCTATTTCAGCAGTGCAGTGGTAGAAATGCGGCTAAATTTGTCCAGCTATGAATTGTCTCCAAGATGACCCTATACCTTTGAAAGGGACTATCAGGTCACAGCTAGCAACCTGGTTCTTGGTTACTCCTAAATACAGTAGAGTTAGGGTTGCTCAAGAGGAATCTTGCATGTTAGAGGAAGAAATGGAAAAGATTCTGATCTGTAGCAAAAAAGAGGACTCCTTGTTTTACTGCAGTTGTCTTCTGCATATTTTTCAAAGACAATGACATTGGCTGGAACTGTAAAGAATGAAAAGCAGTAGCTGAGAGCTTACTGTCAACAAACATCTTGTCGAGTGGTGTGCACGTGTCATTTACCTATAACCTCAGAGGTGTTTCCTGATAAGATGCAATCTGCTTGCTGTTCTCAAAGTTTAAAAACGATGGCAACAGTACTCTGGTTATGCTGTGGCCTTATATTCTTTTAAAACACATAGGTGAGTGGACCAAAAAAAATTTTTCCAGGGTCTGTTGAGAGCCTGTAATTGAAAGTCTTATTTCTCAATCATACTCCTAAAATTTCCATTCTCCCTTGTACATTCACTATGGAAATTAATTTGGTACAGAAAAGTTATTCTTGGCAAAACAGAGATCTTTGGGAAGTTTCATAGTGCAACCAGTCACTAAAACCAGACTTTGCTGTGCCAGCAGCATACCTGTAAACAACTGGGAGTGAATAGAGAGCTTAGAAACATCCTTCTTCCTAGTTTTTATTTTTTGTTTAGAAAACAAACAAACTGGAAAGATTTCTTTGCTCAGGGAAGGAGAGGACTGAAGTTCTAGTGAGAGCTGAGCTTAGCGCCTGTAGGAAATGCATGAATTACGTTCAGTTCTACCGATGGTCTGTGTACCTGATGTACAGAAGCCTGCTATTTAGCTGGACCACTCCTAAGCTGTAGGATAAAAGTATTTTCCTTACGCCCCCAGCTTGCCCTCTTCAACCACTGACAAATGCATCTTAAGGGACTTAAAGAAAGAATCCTACAAGGCTGTGCCTGTCAGTAAATGCAAGGGAAGACATGTTGGGCCACAGATCCACCCAAACAAGCTCTGAGTGTTGCATGCAGGGTTTTGCTGGATGTGCAGGTCGGCACCGGTCTCGTTTGAGGCTTGTCTCTTTGGGGGAGTCAGCATGCAGGAAAGCTAAGCTGTGAATTTGCAGCATCCACTTTGCTCTGCATTCGTTTCGTGTGCAGGCACTGCATGTGCCCTGCATGTGTGGGAGGCAGGTTACTTCGCTCCTCATGCAGTTCAAGCACAACCATGTCAGGAGTTAACACGCTGTGCGCTCTAATGCACCGTCTTGCTTGCTGCACACAAATTTCTTCTTTGGGGGTGCTCTAAAGGTGATACGGACATCCTCTGCGAGGGCAGAAGTGCATGTGCTTGTCTGGAATATTCTAGAGTCCTGCTGCGTGGCTGAAGGTTGTGGGATGCTATAAATAGTGACCGGGGCTTTTCTCTCAGCCCAGCCACTGACCTGCTGGGTGACTGCGGAGAATCGTCTCACCCTGCTCCCATACCTTGCCTTGTCTTTGTCTGTCTTGTCTATTTAGCTTTTAAGTAAGTGCTGCACAGAATAAAAAAGATTTTTTATCATGTAATTATGGAGGGAAAAAAAATTCAAATTGTTAGTAATGAGGGTCATGGTGGATTCTCCCTTTGGGGCAAGCTTATTACAGTTGTATGTAACTGTCAGAAGTAGACTCAGCTGCTCGCGGGTGATGGCGTCAAGGCTGTGCGGGGAAGAGATGGAACATGTCACCTGAACAGAAGGAAAAGCCCTAAGGAGTTTGCATGCTGTGGGTTTTCTCCCATTCATCTCTGTGCTTTCAAAGAAGCTGAGGGCATACGAAGCTGAGCCTAACTTCTGCATTTAACAGGCTCTGCATTCTACATCTGTCTGAGTAAGTCATCATCAGAAATCGGCATCCCAATGAAATTTAGAGGTACTGATCATGTGAGCAAGTTCTGTCGACCAGGGGCTTAATATATCGCCAGCACAGCTTGTAATCTCTGTAGGGATGGGTCAAGTGCTTTGGGGCTTGCTGTTCCCTACTGCACCCATTCTCCAGATCCTACATGTCACAAGAGGATTAGTCCTTCTTTCATGTGAGACAAATCCTGACACCTTTCAGTAGCAGTAGGAGCTCCACAATCTGATCTCGATAGAAGTGGTGTCTTGGTCAGATCTGTGGTAAATGGCAAGTTAGTGGTCCTGACCCTCCAGCCGGCTGATTCTCTCCAGAGAGCGAATAAATTTGCTGTTGGCAACAGAGGCTTCTGTATTGCAGACAAATGTCTGTTAGAAACCAAACTGGGACCAAGCCAAAAATAATTACTGGGGGTTTAAGAAACTATGTCAGGATTTTGCCCTATGGACCTTAACAAGAAAGAGAAAACTCCTTTACCTTGCTCTAGATGGAAGCTTATTTTTCTTGTTAGAAATTAAATAAAAATGACAGAAGAAAGTATAGTGAGTTATTAGACCTGGTAGCTCAGTCTGACCTTTTCCATTCCAAAATCTAATCCCAAAGAAGCAGAGTTCCTGGAAATCTAATTTTGCCTTCGAGGCTGATTAATTATTTGATCATGCAAGTGTTGGCCAGCCAAGCAGTTTACCTTTCCTGCATGGCTGCTGTTCCAGATAACAATGTAGCCTCAGAGAATAATCAGTTTACCATTTAAACTGAGAAGCTGTAGAGAATTCCACACATAACTGGATTCACTCCCACATCTGTTTCTTAAACAAGCAAAAATAGGCATCTGTAAACACAAAGAAACACAGAGCTTTTGGAGGGGTGGGGTATTGTAAACAGCTACTTTGATTGTTGGTGATACGATAGAAATTTTGATGTGGTAGATATTTTACACAGCATCTCTTGGTTTTAAGTGATGTATGTTCGGGACCTACAACCACTCAAAATATCTTGGTGACAGGACAGCAAAGCCAAGTAGCTCCTAGTGCTGAAGGGAGAAGGCACTTTAAGCGCAGGCCACTGGCAGACCACTGCTATGGCTCTAACACAGGGCAAAATAAGGCAGGACATGAAGCTGGGGGCCGGGATAAGCCAGTGATGCTGGCAGCAGGAGCTGCTGCTTGCTCCCTTCCTCCCCCTGCTAAGGCTTCAGACCACACAGCAGTCCTTGCACCAGCTTTGAGGAGTTAGTTCTCTGCACGGGAGCTGTGCTGTGCAGGTAAGATGCACTACTGTCCTTGCAGTCCGCAGGCACTCAGCCTATCCTGCAAATGCAGTGTCTTGTGAAAATCGTATCATCTCTTCCTTGAAGTGGATACTACTGGGTAAAATGGCAATTTTTTTTGACTTGGCATTATGGTTTTCTGCAGTGCCAATGGAAAAGTGCAGGGATAGGTATGGCATGCATTTGACATCCTTACAGGTTTTGTGCCCAGAAATTTTGGCAAGTGGAATTTGAAAATTTTGAATATTTATTTGGAGTTTTGAGATGGCCAGCAGCCTTGCTGGATGCAAGACCATGCAACACTACTGGCCTGTACACCATGTATGTGCACTTATTTCTGCCCCAGGAATTGTGTTTAGGCGTCTGGAAAAACCTGTCCCTGAAAGGATAGTGAGGCACTGGGGTGGATTATCCAGGAAGACTGTATTATCTTCAGTGCTGGAAAAGGTCCTTACAAAACAGCTAGAAAACTGTCCATCAAGCATGGCATATACCTAGTTCATCCCTGCAAGGATCAGGTCTTTCCAGCTCTGTGTTCATGAACTCTATGTACAAAAAATTCCTAGACAAATGTGGGGATGCCCACTGTAGCGTGGACATTTGCCTTGCAGCCTCCCTGCAAATGAAATCTTCTCTGACAAGAAATGGCAATCCCAGAAAAATCTCCCACTCTTCAGAATAACTCTCTTTGTAACTTGTCACACATCCCTCCCAATGACATTTCTCTGTTTCTGCTGAGACAAGGGCTCATCTGTAATTCTCAGCGGAAGACGACCATATTATAAATACTACCTTCCCCTCTGCCAAAAGGTAAAGATGGGAACAGCAAACTGGTTAAAAAAGGCATTTTGTTGAAAGTGTGTTTCTCTGTGTGACAATGTGGTTTGGAGACTATTCTGTTTATGAAGAGCGCTTTCTCTCAAAGGTGACTATCTGCCAGGGAGACTAAAACACTCCAGCATGGGCTTCTCCCTCACCCCTTTCCGTATCCTGAAGCCGTTACGTATCAGTTGTCGGCGTTGTCTGTTTCCCCGTGCTCCTCTGCTCTGGTTGTGGCTTATAGGCAAAGGTTGCTCCTCTGCTCAGAGATCAAGTTGACTGTAGCAGAGCATATAGCCGCAGCACAGACTGGAAACATTCCTTATCTTATGCATCACTTCCTGATCTCTGCAGTGATCCCCTGAGAAAAATGCAAAAAAGAAAACGTTTTCAAAGGATTTGTAATGTCTGGGGCAAGAAAGAATTTCCAACCAACCCTCTCATCGCATCCCCTGTCAAAACTCCCAAACAAAGGCCACGTGGGCGATCACATTTAAATTAGTAATACAAAAGAACATTTACTCTGAAATTGTAGGGAATACCCTCTAATTCCTTTTTCAAGCTGTACATGTGGTAGGAAGCCCCTTGCTTCTAAAACAACGTCACAGTACCTGTTGAGGGGTTTGGTAAGCGCCTCTGTGCCTTTGGTGTGGAGCAGCTGAAATGTGGTGGTGGTGGTGGTCTACTCAGGTCAAAGCCTGGTTTTAAGATACAGGTTAGCATAGGATCACAGGTGCTGCACCGACTCTGAGATGCTCTGATGTGACAGGAAGGACCGTGCAGGTGTATTTATCAGTGTAAAATGACAAAAAGAAGAGTCAGGCTAAATGAAGCTTTTACTGTAAAGCTTTGTTTATACAGACATGGTCACCTTCAGTGCAACCTTGTTATGCCACTGCTTTCGCACCTTCAGCCTTTGTCCAAGTAGAAAAAAAACCCTCAGATCTTCACTGCCACAAAATACCACTTAGGTAAAACAAGCAGACAAAGCTCCTGCATCCCTGAAATAAGCTTCAGGTCGTGGATAATTATTTTGGGAAGGAGGGAGGTGAAAGCAACTGATCAGTGAGATTCTCCCCCCCCCCCCCCCCTTTTTCATTCTTTTTGCCCAGCAGCTCACATTTGCGGAGAAACCTTCAAGTGAATTACACTGAATTACTGACTCTTCTCTCCACTTCTCAGCAGGAGCGATGCGAGTTCGTCACAGGACAAGGCAGCAGTCGCACTCGGCCGCCGGCCTCCCCTCACAGGGGGTTATCCCGCACCGCGAACGCCCGGGAGCGGAGGGTGCCCAGTGCTTCCTTGCCGCAGGCCTTTCTCCCACAGCTCTCTGGTGTCCCGGCCCGGAGCCACCCTTGTCACCTGAGTAACCCCAGCCAAGAGGCCTGTCATGGTGGCCTCTGCCTGCACCTTGGAGACCTGAACCTCACAGGGTGTGGCACGGTGCCTGGCCGGGGCCATCAACGGGTCTCAAAACGCGGCTGGCAGTTTTGGGGTGACATCCAAGATCCCCATGGGGACCGGGGGGTGGTGGGTCTGTTTCAGTGGCAGGCTCTGATGCAGGTGACAGCACTTTGTGGCGGCAGTTGGCCCTGAGGGGACATGTAGCCCTACCCCCCGATAGGCACATGCAGCATTATCGCCGCTATTAAATCGTCGGGCAACGTGACT
>NW_009637353.1:37157-69064 GCF_000690535.1 Cariama cristata | reverse complement strand
GCTGCGGGGCTGCTCCTACCACAGATTCTTACTCATCTCTGGCTGCAGCTGTGTAGGTTTTTTTCCCACCCTTCTTAAACACATCATCTCAAAGGTGCTACCTCCATCACCAATGGTCTCAGCTTTGGCCAGCGGTAGGTCCATCTTGGAGCCGGCTGGCGTTGGCTCCATCACACATGGGGACAGCTTCTGGCATCTTCTCACAGAACCCATCTCTGTAGCCTCTGTGCTACAAAGCCTTCCCATGCAAATCCAATACAGGATGTTATTGGTGATATTGTAGTTTTAAGAGCTGAGTTGAGAACATCACTTATTTTCCTGAATACAACAAGAAATTATGTTCTTGAGCTTTTTTGTTTGAATGCTTTATATATTAATGAACTCACTGTCTCTTGTGCTGCTAGTAAGTATCATCTGCATTTCTGAAATAGGAGTAGACAGTAAAAAGTTTATCTGGTTTATCAAAGACTAAGAAGAGACTGGTATAAATTCTGAGATAAGCATCTGTGATTCCTGCCTCCTAGACATTTTGCTCATGTCTCATTTTTCTCAAAGTCTTTTAGTCCAGTTAAGAGCTGTTCTCTTCCTGGTACCAGTGTTTGTTTCAGGACGTTGCATGTGGCTGTGTGAGTATAATTTCAATTTACGGTCGTAAAGTTGTTAAGGATGTTACTTTAGCAACGCACTGAAAATTCTGAGGTAGAAACTTAACTGATCCAACGTCATCTGAGAATCTGTTTACGACAAGGAATGTGTTAAAGCAGGAATTACGTCTGAGCAATTCTGAGTGCTTCCCTTCATTGTTATTTCAGTCAAGATCACATTCTTCCATAGTCAAAATAAAGCTACTTTGCCAGGAGGCTGACATCATGGTGTAAAGAACATGGTGCTTTCAGGCTATCTTGTAGTATTTTTAGGCTGCCCTTGAAACCACAAATTTGTTTAAATGCTTTCATTTAATTGTTGCTGAGTTTCACTGTGGAGTGTGGCACGGAGAGAGGAGTAATGACATAGTATTGTGGCTGTATATTTAAATGACAGTCCATGTATCATGTTACTGCTTTAAAGATACCAGACTGAAATGATACAGTGTTATCAGATTATTTTTATTATACTATTAACAATAGCAAGAAGTCCCTATTTTCTGAACAAAAAATGCAGACAAAATAAGGGCAGATCTTCATATTAAAATGCCATGATTTCCATGTAAAATTTCTAGGGATGTAAGAGGTACTAGCTTGTAAGAGGTAGTGATCTCTTTAAGAAAGCTAATAAGCAAATAAGAAAACCCTCTATTCCACTCATGTATTTCATTCACATATTTAACTCTTATCCTGCCCCAAGGAAGACAAGATGGCTGAAACATTGGCAGATTCCTGCACCTGAAATAACACTAAAATACTCTGTTATCACTGCAAAGATGTGAGTGGAGTGCAAGGCAAGAGGATGGAGGAAGAATTGCCTGCTGCTAAGTTCACTGGCTAGACAGGTTTTCTACATTACTGAAGTAATAAGACATGATAGGGTGTGCATTTCTGAGCTTTGCAGGGATTCAGGTACTGAGACGTGATGCCAAAGAGAAATAACTTCAACAGCTGGAATAACGTGCCTGTAGCACAGTGATGCACACTGACACATGTCTCGTTATAATAGATGTAACTGCATTGTAATGCAATTGTAATACAGGAAAGAGAGGGGAGTTTTCTGATTATCCTTCCCATTATGAATTGTTGTGCCAACACTGGCTAGTGTTAAATATACTGCCAAAGCACAACCTTAAAATAAAATGATTTGTTGAAACCTGAAAAATATATTTGTTGTCAGTCAAAATCACAGAAATAAGGGAGAGGAGGATGCCCCAGTTTGTAGTCAGTGAGGAGATCAGAATTGAAAATTCTGTCTCAAACGCCATGGTAGCAAACATGTGGACATACAACGGTGGGACTTAAAAGTGTGGTGAAATGCCTGTTCCAGCTAAAGACTTTCTTCCTGTCCTTGTTGCTGCTGCCCCAATGCTCAGCAACTAGGAAATGAATAGAGCTGTTAAAACTCAGCTAATTTGTATTTCTGTGTCAATAAAGGAATGTTTTCTAGTCCACTCTGGGATGAGAACTGAATCTCCACCTTTCGCAGGTACCTTGCCTTTCCCCTAACAGCACTTTACAGCAAGTGTTAGACGGAAGGAAAAGTCACTGTTGCCGTGTGGGGTTAGAAATCCTAGGCTCAGTGAGCTAAAGCGACTCCAGACAAGGTCAAACAACAAACCAGGATCCAAAGCAGAAGCAGATTGTGTGTTTCTCTGGAGCACATTCAGTGCTTTGCAGGGGAGCAGGCCAGCCTCAGTGGGAAACACGTATATCGCTCCTCAGTATTGTGCCTCTCAATGTTACTTTCTGTATGAGAGGAAGAGTGAGTTGGGAACGAAATGCCCTTCTTATTATCGTGTGTATTTGCATTTGGAAGAGAAGATATCTCTTGGAAGTCTTAAAGATGTACCTTGCTGGCACAGGCCTGTGCAAACCCTCCAGTGAAAGGAATGAATTGCAAGATAGTGTGGCTCTGTACAGTTCCTTCTTCAATTGTGTGAGGTTCTTGAGTAACAAAGCAGAATAATTTGAGTTTTACTGGCATTGCATCCTCATATGCACACACACACATTTATTTAGGGGAAGGTTTTGAAAATGGTATCATCTCCTGTGTTTTTAGTAACACAGACTTCCCCATTGAATTATTCTGCAGAACTCTGAAAGATACTTGGTTCGTTTCATAGTATTTTCTACCAGCTGTTTCCTACAGAGAAATTGGGGCAATAACCAAATAAGTCACTTGCTTTCAGCAACGTTTCACTATGTAAACTCTTCCTTGTTCTCTCTCTTTGTAGTTTTACCTGCCTTACAAGATTTATATGCTAAAATTAAATGGTGCTGCTTCAGAATTGTGCTCTATAGAGACCTGTGTCATTTTCCATTTTTAGTAGTTAGGAGCTGATGTAGCAGGATGCAAGTAGGCTTTGTTTTCTGAGACAGCTAAAAATAGAAATGTTTGATAATATTCCGTTATTCACCATTGAGGTACCTAAGGGGTTATGAAAAACTTAGTTTTGTTTTCAGCTAAGTTGGACACTTGTCCAGAAGCTGATACTGTTAATAAATTATTAGGGCACTGCAATATCAGCAATTATAACTACTAATCATGAATTCTGAAAAGCAATGATAGCTTTAAAAAAGTTATATCAAAAGTTTGTGAAAGATCACAAAGGTAATGCAGAAAAAGGCAATAACAAATAAGCCACCCCTAAAACCATCAATACATTTTTCAAACAGAGTGTAAACTCTGTGCCTAGGACTGTGCCCATGTCTGTTCTGTCAATCACCAACCTCCTTTTATTAGTCTTAGATAGAAGATAAACAACAAGACTGACAGCTTTGTGTCCTTTGGCATTTTTGTGTCACCATCACAGAGTAAGAGGGTATTATGTCATCACTCAAGCCTGTCAGGTTTAGTTTAGTCTGCTGTTTGTCTTAACGATTGTTTTCCTCATTTTTTCCTCTAAGTTGATACACATATGCTGTATAGATTGTATATCGTTGATGTTACCAGAATCCATTTTTCAGACGAGAGATGTCTTTAACTTCAACCATGTCACCCTTTTTCCCTGTACACCAAAACAGAAATTAGAAAAATAACCATCTTCCTCACTCAATCATTTCTGGTCTATACAGAATTTCTCATACCTTATACATTCAGACATCAATTGCGTTAGTATTACAAGTAACGAGAACTTTGAGATGTTTAAAAAAGCTTTGTTTAGGTAAGTTCATTATGTATACCTCTCTTGCGGAATCTGTATAGATTTTGGCACTGTGCATTGATAACTAGTGCCCAGTACCTAACTGTAATTATATCATTTATTATATGACTAAATAAAAGAGAATCTTACCTGGCGTCTGGCTTTTGCAAACAGTCAGGTCGGTGTGGTAGGAAGTTGAAGAGTCAACACTTGGCTTTTGTTAGTGTCTTTGTAATACATGGTCGTTTAATGAAAACTACAAGTTTTCCTCACTAGGGAAGCAATAGACTAGTTCCACAAAAAGGCACATGTACCTATAGGAAATGTCTGCCTCGAATTACATGTTCAAGCTCTCTGAGAAATGTCTGGAAAGAGCAAGACAAATTAAGAGTGGGGTTCTGGAAAGACAGCAAACCGAAGCTAAATATTAGGAAATCCCAATGAGCAGGAATAGAGCCTGGACAAACAACTTCAGCCTAAAGGGAGGTATGTTGGGATTCTCCACTTCTCTCTAAAAGATGACATTTGAACCAGGTCAGATCTTCCTCACATTGAAACAAAGATGCAAATGGAAGAACAGAGAAGAGGCTGCTTGGTCTAGCCAGTAGCCAGGTAGTTAGAGCAGTCACTACTAGTGCAACGTGTAAGGAACGGACAAGTTTTCTAACTGCCTCAGGCTCTAATACGAACCAGTAATGAGACCTTTGATCTACCAGCCTTCTCAGAGAATGTCCTAACCATCTGGCCACTGTACTTTCTTAAGGGGCTTTGCTCACACCTTCACTTACTGAAGCTATTCCACTGCAAATATTCACAGTAGGAAGCAGAAAAAGATGAGCTAGTGGGTAGGAAACATGGGAAAATAATGTTCAAGTCTTTGCTTCAATTAATATGTATTCTTATGTGTATAGTGTGTATTCATGCAAAGCAGGACAGTTTCAAAGGAGATTTTTAATGGCAAATGCCCAAAAGTCCAGTGGCAATGAGCTCATGGCTAAAATAAGTGGAGAAGCACCTTTGTGAATTGTCATGATGCAGGCATGGGATCTACCCCCTACCCTGCCGTGCACTTAAATGACCCAGAAGAATTCAGGCAGTTGCCCTTAGGTATTTGTACATCCTGAGAGATTCGAGCTCAGCAACTCAGCTAGGTACCTGTCATTGCATAATTGAAGGATTTCAGCAGTGCCCAAAGATTTTCCTTAGGCACAGGGATTCATGTTTCTGATGTTTGCTGTAGTTTTATGTGGTAAGTTCACCCATAAGTAGAGGTAGGTGCTGTTCCTTAATAAATTGACAGAAATATCAGAGACCAAATAACGGTGCAGAGTGCCGGTGAGCTTCTTGGGTATTGCTGTAGTGGCTTTTTGACATGTCTTTCTCAGCTGCCAAGTTTATTCCATTAGAGATCACCTTACAAGATGATACTTGATTTACATTATCTGATTTGTTCCATAATGGGGGAGATCAGAGTCAAGTCTTTGATTTCATTTTCACAAGGAACAATATATCTTTAATTTTAAAATGGATGATCAGCGACTACATTCATAGAATAATTCAGGACGTCACTTTGGCTACTGCAATTCACATTGCAGAGCGGTGTAATCATCATTCCCATCCTACTTTGTCTGTCACAGTCAGTAATGTTTCATCTAGGCTCATCTGTAGCTGTCTGTCTTGGATCTGCCGGGGCCAGATCCTCAACTAGTTCCACAGTCTTTCGCCCCCCTTTCCTCTTTCTCTGAATTTAAGCAGTCTCCACGGGCCTTTGTCCTCTAAAGTACTGTTGAGGGAGACAAAGGCTTTTTTTGCCCCTTTTTGTCTTTAATCCACTTAACGTTTTGTGTCTGTTGGTAGAATTAGGAAGACAGATTTGCATATGAGGATTTCCTTTTGTCTTCGTCCCCTGGAGATCAACCTAGTTGCAGACTCTGCTAATAATTGGTGTAAAGCTCATGATCTAGATTTTGCAGTAGGAGCTTCCCTCTGGTCTCCTACAGAACTTTACAGTGCCTTTGAGTGAGTGTTAATCCATATCGCTCTGATTACCCTTCTCCACCTGGCTGTAAAGTGAAATCTGCGGGTATTCTTAAATTGATAGGAATGTAGTTTTCTATGCTAGAATTGTTTGATAATTTTTTTTTTTTTCCTTTCTTTTTTCTTTTGGTGGCAGTGGTAGGGAATTGTTTTATTTTGTTTTAGTCTATCACTGTTTGGTGATACTTTTCAGGATTCAACTAGAGAAAATTAAATCTGCAAAGAAAGTTTCCAGTTTAGGAAACACTAGATAAAGTATCAGCTCTAAGCATTTTTCTACAAAACTATTGTTGAGGTTTTTTTAATTCAGATTTTTAATTGAGGGTTACTAAGTGCTGTATGATTTGTTGTTAGGTTTTTATTCCTACTCTCAGAATGGACCTCTTGGAAATAAAGTAATCCAGTATGATTCTTGTCCATCAAGCATAGAGAGTTCAAAAGCATATTCAGTAAGTCAGCATTTGCAGGTACTTCATTACTACACCTTCAACAACTGGATTATAGAACTTTTTTTTTTCTATAGGGATTTTCTTAAATAGATTTCTTTGGCTCCAGCTGAATCCTGATAACACCGTGGGATTGCTGGTCTGAGGAGGAAATATTTCAAATTTCTAGCTAGCAGTAACATCCTTTCTCAATGAGGAAATTAACCCTAGGTATAGAGGTAAATTATTGCTTTTCAATAACCCTGAAGATTTAAGTTGCCAGAGCTTCCAAAACTCTGTTGTTGTTATTGTTATTTCTGAGCATGATGCTGTAATTCAGTGTTAATACAAAAGTTTTCTTGGGGGGCTCGATCTTGTGGTATCGTACAAGTAGCAAAAGCAGCTGAGAACAGATCACAACTACCTAGAGCATGACCCTGGAGTACATGAGTACCCATATGTACTCACCACGAACGTCTGGTAGTCTCCCTTCT
Source organism: Cariama cristata (assembly GCF_000690535.1). Taxonomy (NCBI): domain Eukaryota; kingdom Metazoa; phylum Chordata; class Aves; order Cariamiformes; family Cariamidae; genus Cariama; species Cariama cristata. The sequence goes on along the minus strand of NW_009637353.1, from coordinate 62,318 downwards.
CTCCAGCTCCTCCCTTTCTCTTGTTCTAAGTGGAAGGATTTTCGCTGATGCAACCAAAAGTTTTTAAATTCTCTCTTGTTCTGGGAAAAGACATGTTCATAGGAGGGCGTACACAGAACAGCATTCATTTCCAGAGGAGATCACGTTAATCTGTCAACATTTTAACAATACCAGGTAAGACTTATCTCCATGGATGGATAGTCCTCAAACAGTTGTCTTCAGTATAGTCCAGCAGAGAGCTATTCAGGATATCAGTTGTTAATTATGAGAAAACAATTTAGAAGCCAAAAAGGAGGAGAGGAGTGCTTGAAGGCTTTTGGGGGATTTATTTTTCTGTAGTATTATGATACAGGTAAAAGCTGTATGAACCAGAGAATCATAGAATAACTGAGGTTGGAAAGAACCTCTGGAGATCATGTAGTTCAACCAACCTGCTCAAGCTGAGTCTGCCAGAGCAGGTTGCCCCAGACCATGTCCAGGCAGGTTTTGAATATCTCCAAGGATGGACACTGTACAACCTCTCTGGGCAACCTGTGCAGGTGTGTGACAACCCTTACAGTGAAATAGTTTTTTCTGTGCTTAAGTTGAATTTCAATTTGTGCCCATTGCCTCTTGGCTTGCCAGTGTGCACTACTGAGAAGTGCCTGGCTCCGCTTTTTCTACTCCCTTCATCAGGAAGTTGTAAACATTGATGAGATCCCCCTAAGCCTTCTCTTCTCCAGGGTGAACAGTCCTGGCACTCTCCGCCTCTCCTTATATGATAGATGTTTCAGTCTCTTCATCACCTTTGTGGACCTTTGTTGTACTCACTCCAGTATGTCGCTGTCTCTTCTACTGGGTGAGCCCAGAACCAGACACAGTAGTTCAGGTGTGGCCTCATCAGTGCTGAGCAGAGGGGAAGGATCATCATCTCCTCGGACCTGCTGGCAGTGTTCTTCCTAATGCGGCTCAGGATGCTGATAAGTGTAAAGTAATTTAAATTTGCAATTGTTACATTTTTGCACTTCTGTTACGGAAAAGATAAAGTGTACTTTGGAGTTTATATTTGGAAATATAAAGAAATAAATTAATTTTGTGTGCTCTTCCCTTTTAAAGAGTTACTCATCAGTATTCCTGATGTATATTTCATATGCAATTGGTTTAGCCCATTCTTGTTTTCTAATTTCTTTCAGCGGCCTTATTCTCATAGAGAAACTATCTATCACACAGAGGAAACAAAATTATTTACTACAGAAAATGAGAAAAGTGTTACTAAGAAAGATGCCAACAGATTTTTTTATCAATTAAAGATTGATGGGGAGAAGAGGAAGAAACTAGATGGAGGAACAAGTGGAGTCAAAGACAGCTTATTCCAAGGATTGGCAGTCAGGAAAGATTTCAAAGAAAAAGAAAGAAGGAAGATGAAGAGTAAGAGGAATAAAAAATTAGGAAAGGATGGGATCAGTGAGGCAGGACAAATATTGTCTGTTGGAAGATAAACATATATTGAGTGTACTAAAGGCTGTTATAGGGGAAAGAAATTAAATATAAAATTTAATCAAGCAAGTTTTGGTTGAAGAATTTGGAAATATCCTGATTAAAGAAGGGCAAGAAGAGGATCTGAGGAAAGCATCAAACTTGGCAAACAGAGTTTGCAAGCAAAATGGAAAACAGAAGAAAAAACATGGCTTTTAATGAAAGTGGTAGTGTTAAAATATCATTGTGTAACAGAGGAAGTGGATTTGATATCTGGAATTTTCCCAGAACTGTGGAGTCTACCAGGATTTGAGTAAGATGGGAAAGGAGATTCAGGTGTATAGACGGCAGGTTTATTTTCTAAATACTTTTTAAAACAGAGGTCTTAAATTTTGTGCCTGGAGAAGAGGAAAAGTAGTTGAATGCTAGGTAAAAAGGAGTTAAATGAATCAGCTCTGAAGTGAAGAGAGGAGAGAGAAGGAGGAATCAAGGACATAGTATAATTAAAAATGGGATATTATAACTTAGATACCAAAAACATTGATATATCAAGTGTTGCAGATTGTTACTGCAGCACTCTATTACATCTGATGCTGTGAACATATTATCATCCAAATGTGCAATTAATGTCCTTTGACGGGCACTTTGTCGACAAGCCCAAGAAAGAGTACAGTAACATTCACTGCCCCGAAGGCCAAATACCTCCTTTCCTTGTGCCATGTCTCAACCAGCTTGTGAAGCAGAATTGGAAGTCACTCTTGATCCATTATATACAATTCAATAGTACACAGTAAATTCAGAAATTCTTCTTAGACTGTTTCTCCAATACTTAAGTGATTTACAGTCTATTAAAAAACAACCACAAAAAGCAGTCAACATTTGAACAACTCCTTGCAATTTTTAAATATTCAATGCTTCCTTTCATATGACAATCATGATATAAAAATCTGTCCTTCAAAAGTAATAAACTGAAGACAGGTTAGTAATGGTGGTTTCTTAGGGAGTCTTCAGACTATACCAGTTAAGAAAAGTGCAGTATGAGAAGCAATATTATTAATCATCTGTTGCAAGTGTGAAGGTTAAGTAGCGTTCTCTATCTGAGTAGTTGTAAATGGTAGTTACTCCATATATTTGCTTTTCAAAATAGTATCTTCAATCCTTTACCTACTACTGCAATTTGAACTGCAGGAAGAAACAACCAGAAGAATATTTTCCCCTGACTCTTAAAAGAGAAAATGTGTGCAATAAATGTTTAAATGAAAAAGCCAGGACGCATTCAGCTGGTTTTTGTCTAGATGTATATGTTAAGCATGGACAAGTTTCTTCTGGTATACTCAAATATATCTGATGTATGTGAATGACCCCAAAAATGTCAGATATTGGGGATAAATGCTACCAATGGTAGCATGATTCCATGTATTTATTACTGCCAGTATCTACTGTTTATTACATAATGCATTTATTCATAGTACAGTAGTTAGTATGCTGTTGTATGTCAAATTGATGTATGTGAATGACCCCAAAAATGTCAGATATTGGGTATAAATGCTACCAATGGTAGCATGATTCCATGTATTTATTACTGCCAGTATCTACTGTTTATTACATAATGCATTTATTCATAGTACAGTATAGTATGCTGTTGAATGTCAAATATTTGTTTTATTTTTCCAAATGATATTCCGTAGTGCTTGGTGAGTATGTCTGGCCACCACTCTGGACTCCAAATATCCTATTGCTGTTCTTGTGAAGCCACCACATTCTTGGAATATAACTGCACAAGAAGCATATTTGCACAAATGGTGTAGCCTAGAAAAGCTGATTTTTCTCTTTCTCTCTCTTTTTCTTTTCATTGACTATAAAGGGGAGAGACAGGCAGCCTCTTCAGAAAGATTCAAATCTGAAGCCTCCATGAGGGAAAAAATTGCTTAGGAAAAGCTAAAGAAGATTAATCTTTGTGAATATACACCAAAGGGTTTTTTTGTTGGTGTTTCAGGATTGGTCACATTCCTGAATTTTGTCTTATATAGATTCTTTACCCCCAAAACATCCAGAATTGCAAGACTGCAGAATGTTTCACATTGGAAAGGACCTCTGGAGGTCACCTAGTCCAACTTTCTTCTCCAGCTAAGTCCAGTTAGAGCAGGTTCCTCAGAAAACTAAAGATCTAGAAACTTCGGCCAGATTAAGTTGGATTGAGTTCATTAATTGCTGCTTCTTCGTGGTAAACAATCCCAAGTGTCTCAGCCTCTCCTTGTACGAGAGATGCTCCAGTCCCTTAATTATCTGTTTCCGTCACCATTTCTCACTAGTGATTTCCTTCACAGCACGCCGGCATCTGGAAAATAAGGCAGATCCTGCAAAAGAGGAAGCATCTGTGTACTTGTAGTTCAGAGGCAGATTGTCTGCTGCTAGGCTATAAGAAAGACATCATAAAACTTTAAAGGGCTCTATCATAAAAGATGTTAAAACCACCAAAGAGGTTTCTGAGAATCCTCTCTGGAATTGCACTAGACTGCTCTCGGATCTCTCCTGATACTTTCTTCCATATTTCAGTTCCCTCAACAGTGACATCTGCGAGTCATGACTAACACCACTGATATCTTCAGTATTGACATATACATTAGTATTTGGCTCTACACTGGTAGTGAAATCAATTGCTAGATTGATTACAGACAAATTCATCAATTGTTGATGATTTCTTTGCTGTTTTGTTCAGGTTCTGTAATATTTTCAAGGCAATGACCTGTTCTTAATTGGCCTCTGGAGGAAACTATCTTGCTCCACTGACTGCAGCAGGAGTTTAGGGAGTCTGACTTCTCAATGTAGTTAGGACAAATGAATATTCCTACTGCATGTCTAGCCAATGTAGCCATCTGCTACAGGAAGAATGATGTTAATTTATGTCTCTACATGAATGATCAAGAAGTGAAGAAAGAATGGGGCATCTTATAGCTGTTCTCACTTAGAGAGATCTCTCTTAGATCATTAATAAGCAAGAAAGTCTCTCCATATTCTGCTGAGATAATATATTTGAACAGGACCACACTCTTTAGAAACTGGAAGACTCTGGCTTTCCAAGAAATATGAAGTAATACCATAAACATGACTCTACCATGAGTATTCCTCATTCATGCCACTAAAAACATTTTCAGTATGGTGGGATCATTAAGTTTAGCTAGTGAACGAGCAGCATTGTAATGTCACCATCTACAAGGTTAGAGAAACAGAGGTATAATTTAGTTCTGCAGCTTCTTTAAGACATGGTCAGCTGCGGACACATACGAAAAACATATTGCACATGGGCAGGTTTGAGGAGAAACTGGATTTCCAGCTGTGTTAAGAGTGTAAAATTTGGCCAAGTTCTTCTATGTTCCCTACCCTTTAGGATTCCTTGCATCCAAAGCTGACTAAAGCCAGTGCATGAGGGTCACCACCAGTGACTGTAAAGGGCAGTCTCTTGAAGGGGAAGAAGCGAGTATACTGTAACTGATGTTCTTTAAAATATGTAGGCTGTCTTGGTAAAGCTCTGTGCTGTTTGGCTAGACAGTTTTTAAATATCTAAACAAGCTTAACTCTGCCTTGGTGAGCAATCATTTAAGTACTGTTAACACATTGATTAGTATGAACATCAGTAGCATGAGGAGAAATTTCCTGGTCTGGTCTTCACAGAAGAACAAACTTGGAAATATGTGTACCTTTGTTTTAGTTTGCAAGAGGGTTAGTCTTTATTTATCCCTTCTACTTCAATAATGTCATTATCTGATATTTCTCACAATGAACTCTCATTTAACCTGAAACATACTGTTTTGTGTTTTCAGTATTACTGTCAAAATTATAGAAAAAAAATTAGTTTTCTAACTTCTATTTGTATTTTCTTAGGTAGGTGTGGACTGTTACTACAGGTCTCCATTGTATTATTTTCATTTTCATAGTATTACTTGTGCAGTAGTATTCCATTGGTAGACCTTCAGAAATTACCTTCCCAACTAGGAGCCTGTTTCTTATCTGTAATTTACAATATATGACACAGTATGATGTATGCAGTTTTGGAATACTGTAGCATTATTTTTTTCCTTTTACCATAGTTGCCAGGATCGGTACATCCCAGAACAGGATTAATCGTTTTAGAGTGGTGCTGTGTTTAAACATATAGTTAAATCATTTCCTCTGTAATCCTCAGGGCTTCTTTCGTGCATTACTGCTTTCAAAATATCAGTCTCCAACTTGGTATACAAGATTAACAATTACTTTTATCTATTGAATCTAATTTATTTTAATTCTGTCCATCTCTAACCTTGCCAAATCATTTTGCAGTTTTAATTTTTGCAGCTGCATATTTGAGAATTATGATTTTAAAAGATTTTCTAGGCCACCGTGCTGTGGCACATGTCCAGTTGCATTAGTATAATAGGAAATCTTGTAATTCCCCATTGCAGAAGGAACCAGATGAGCAGACGTTGTAAGACAACGTTTCATTCTGACTAATGTGATTTTTATTTTATTTTTTGGAGGTACAGTTAAATATTATTCCAACACAATAAACAAACAAAGCATCTTCACAGTTCAAAAACTGTATGTTTCAGAAGGATTTGAAACTTAAATTTCTGATGTGAAAGTGAGGCAGCCCTCAGACCTTCTAAGACAATACATGTCATCCTTATGATTCTCAAAAGACAAGCAGAACATAAGTGCAGTGCCTCTTTAATACCGGATACAGGCATTATAAACACCCTAGAAGGCAAGTTCTTCTCTTTTTGCATATTGCCATGTTTCTTGAGTCTCTGAAAAAGAGAGAAGCTGAAGAGAATACAGAAAATGGTTGTGAGCAAAAATGTAGCTCGGTGCAGAAAATCTGGCATGGAGGAAAGTTTTACCGTATCTATTCCATTCGTGAAGGGCATATAATCATCCTGGCCTTCTTTCCTCAGTTGGCGAAACCTCACTCAGCAGATGTCTTCAAGATCGTAAGTCGTTGAAAGTCACCTTAAACTGTTCTCATTTTATCCAGATTGCAGGAAATGGAGAATTGTAATTTCACTGAAGAAATTACCTTGCTGTTTGAGTTTTCCTCATAAGCGTCTAAGGCTGTTCTTTAAATACAGCTCGGCCTGATAAATGATAGATAATGTTGTACGGACAGGTTCTGGGTCCCCAGTGCTTTGGCCTTTTCGAGGCAGTAAGCAAGCACAGAGAAGATGCCTCTGTTAGTGAGACTGTCAGCACCTCTTCTAGTAAAGGGAGTTTGCTGTACTGCTTGACATATGCAGGAGAAAGCAGCTTGCTTTTGAACATTGTTCCCTAAATAAGCTAATTAAATATTTCAGCAGTATTTCTCAGCTGAAAACAATCTAGTCTTTTCTTATCAGATTGCAAGCCAGAGCATAAAGTAGAAGATGACCAGATGATTAGAGGCAGAAGAAGTATATTCCTATTGACCCCATTGTTTCTTCCTTTTGATTACCAAGTACTTTAGAAGGGTTCAAAGAGAAATAGAAATGCACTGAAATGAAAGTGAAACTAATCTCCAAGGATTGTTCTGTTGTTATTCTGTTTCAAAAACCTTACTTAGCACCTTCTATGAAACTCAGTAATGCCCTGAATTTATGAAGTACAAGAATGGGTTGGAAAATTCAGTGAAGTTGAAGTATCCAAAGTATCCACAGCATCTGACTGACACAAAACTGGTAAAGATGCTGTTTGGAATGTCTGTTTGAACTCATCTGTGTTACTAATCACTTTCCTAATGGGGAAAAAAATCATCATATATCTGCAAATTGCCAGAATACTGTTCCACAGCCAATTAGCCAGAGTTCTATCCACAGTATTGTGACCTTCAGTTTTTGTTATTTCTGCTAATTTTACCTATAAGTGATGTCACCTTTGAAGGACTCCAACAGTACATACATCAGCCGATCTAATCGGTTGCATAGAAGCTTCTAACATATTACAAAGTGCTTTTCCCTCTGCATTAGCATTACCTGTGAAAGTAGACTCAATGTCAATGTTTATGTCGCCATACTGAAAGCTGTCATGACTCTTGACTGAGTAAAAGATCATCTATCTTTCTGATCTTTGAACCTTGTTGGAATCATGACCAGCTGGTAATAAGAGCAAAATGATAGTTTCACAGATGCAATGCTATGGAGTTCATTTCCAGTGAGAAGTAAAAATGGCCTCACCACATGCAGAAATAGAAACAGAAAACATGTGAGTACTAAATATCCATACTGCCTCCCTAGCCTTGTATGCCTCCTTGTATGAAAGTAATCAAATTGTATGACTGGAAATGAAAGAGGAAGGAAGAGGATTTTTTTTCCACATACAAATAATTGAGAAATTTTAAAATATTAGGAGTTCAGATGCCATGCAAGTATCTACTAGATAGGTTAGGCATCAGTAGAATAACTGCGTTATCTGTTGGAAATGGGCAAACTGTTAATACAGCAAAAGACTAATAAGTACATGATTTTTTCAAAGGAAATTGTTCTGTTTTGAAAAGAAGTATGAAGGTTTAGAAGACTAAACACAGAATAACAGTAATAGTTTGTTTTCTTCCATTTACTCCCTTTCTGTCTCTTTTTTTCTCTCCCTGGTGGTGGTGGTGGTCTGTAGCCTGACAGATTTTGGTGTGCAACTATAAGCAAGTGCTGTAGATCATCCCTATAGGCATCTTGGTGTATTGAATTCATTAGGAACAGAGTAAAAGGCCTTCTCAAGTATATCCAAGTATATCCAGAAACACAATATAAATCCCTTGAAATCTATTTCAGATTTGATGATGGTATTGCATTTAGAAAGTTGAAATCTGAAAATCAGAGGGATTGTTTCAGTTTCATAGGTATTAAATTTGTGGGAGTTTAGTACGACCTGTAGACTGCCAGAAATTTTTCTGGTTCCAACTAATGGTTACGTTATTCCCATGACAGAGGGAACAGCTCTAACATAAGGAAGAAAATTTTGTTGAGTGATTCCCAGGATGGCAGCATATGTCAAGTTAGTATTGTCAAAACATCTGCAAATTACTCTGGAGGATTTGGGGGTTTTGTTGTTTGTTTTTTTCCCCATTCTTCAAATCTGTGACTCAAAATACTAGTAAGATTGTTGTGGTTTAACCCCTGACAGCAACTAAATACCATGCAGCCGCTTGCTCACTACCCCCTCCTCCCTGTTGGGATAGGGAGGAGTAATCGGAAAAAGGTAAAACCCATGGGTTGAGATAAGAACAGTTTAATATCTGAAATAAAATATTATGATAATTATAATAAATGTAATGAAAAGAGAGGCAACAAAGAGAGAGAGAGAAATAAGACCCAAGAAAGACAAGTGGTGCACCATACAATTTCTCACCACACGCTGACCGATGCCCAGCCCATCTCCAAACAGCCATCGGCACCTCCCGGCCAACTCCCCCAGTTCATATACTGGGCATGACGCTCTATGGTATGGCTGGTTGGGTTCAGCTGTCCTGGCTCTGCTCCCTTCCAGCTTCTTGTGCACCTCCTTGCTGGCAGAGCATGGGAAACTGAAAAATCCTTAATGTAGAATAATGGCTACTTAGCAACAACTAAAGCATCAGTGTGGTACTGACATTATTCTCATACTAAATCCAAAACACAGCGCTGTACCAGCTACTAGGAAGAAAATTAATTCTACCCTGGCCAAAACCACAACAAAGATTTAGTCATTTTAGAGAAATAAGATTAGAGATGCTGCTCTCTGGCTACTACATCTAACAGGTCCAACTGCCTTTTCTGCCCAGTACAAAATGTGGATTTTTTTTTTTCCATGGCAATGTGAATTGCTAAGTTTGGTTTTGTGATATGATTCCTATTGCAGATTTCACTAACTGACTACATATGATCATTACATTATTTTTTGCAAAAAATAAAGTACATTTTTTTGTGATTGTGAACAAGGAGACCAGTTTGTTGCAGTGGCCATCAGTCTCAACAATTGCTAATTAATGCAGCTGAAATACATGACTGTCTTATACTCATATTAACCTAAACTACACAGATTATCAAGATTGCTGGTTTCTGTGTCAGAAAACATTCTGAAAGAAAATCTTTTCCACAGAAAAAGAGAATGACAGGTAAAATAAATGAAGTGTATCTGCTTAGGAACAATGCATATTTTATGCATAATTATTTCATACCTTGCAAATTAACTACAGCATATGTGCCTGGGAATTACAGAAAACTGAAATAATGTACTTCAGGCATATTGGAATTTACTATGCAATTATATTTCTTGTTGCATTTTATATTTTTTGTAAGTGCTTGCAACATAAGAATCCAGGAAGGAGATGTCAGTGATGGTATGCTTTGTTACTGTTTTGGCATAGGTGTGTTTCCCAGAAGTAAAATACATATTCTGCTTATTTACCCTTTCTCTAGCATCTCTGTATCATGCAAAAATGTAGGTATGCAAACTATTGATAAGGTAGTGATTCAGGAATGTAGGTGAAAATCCCCAGGAAGAGGCCAAAAAGGTCTGTTGGGCTTCTAACAAAGTGAAATGGAAAAAAGAGTGAGCTTCCAGAGGAGGTTCTGAAAGAGCAGGCAGAGGTAGGAGGAAGGCTAGGAAACCATGCAGGTCAAGTGAGGATGGAGCTTGTAGAGTCTTCAAGGGCAAAGCTTTCTTTTCTGTGCTCACCTGCGCTGTGAAGTTGCTACAACAATACAACTAATAAATAGTATTCAGAAACTACCCGTGGAATACAAACGGAGCTATTAGTATAACGTTCTTTAAAAGTAGAGGAATAAATGCTGTCACCTGAGGTCAGTACAGGAGCTGTATTTTAGTATGGAACACTTTAAAAAGAAGCTTGGTGTTTCCTGTTAACTTTTGTGGGGAGGTAGAAATATTTACTGCCATTTGTACTGAACAATGCATGGACATTTCAATATATAGGAAATCTGTTTATTAGTGTGCACCAAACTCCAGATTCATGCAGAATGTCCCCATACATGTTCTACTTCTTGTTTTCAGCTATTAATTAAATAAGAGACAACATGTTGTGCTTTACTTTATGTTACCTTTTTTTAAACTACTATGGTAAAGCCTCAAGTTGGCTTGAACTGTGTAATAAAATTGCCCTGTTTGGGGCAATTCTCACTTCAAAGAAAGAACAATCAAAAAGCTTACAGAAAGTTTTGACAGTCATGTCCTTTAAATAGAGACTAATAAACTAGATGAGATCGCTCTTTAAACAAGTAGAACTCTCATCTGCTGAAAGAGATTGAATGCAGACTGTTGAAAATAAATCTCCTCCCCATCCACTAGCTCCTTGAGGAGCATGTCTTCTGCTTCAAGCTTTTGCTTGCCAGTTGATACCTTTCAGTAGCTGGTTTCTGTTCAGGCTCCACAGCTTCCTTGCTCCATCAGCCAGGCTCGGCAAGGGTTTGCTCTCTGCCATGTGTAAGACCCCTGCTCCCCTCAGTCCCCATGCCTGGAGATCGCTACCTGGCTAGAAGTACTCCTGGCTTCTTCAATGCTGCTGACTGTTCATTTGCTGTCCGAGGGAGCAGTCAGCCTCTCCCAAAGGGTCCCCCCTGCCCCAGGGTGCGGGAGCCAGGACTAGACAGTTAGGCAGACTGTTTTTTCTCTGTTCCAATGTCACCCTTTTAGCAAAATATGCCTAACACAGAAAATGGAAACAAACCAGTTCTGGCATCCATCGCAGCTGTCGATTTCATAAGAGGAACTGGTGCCTTTCTAAACCGATATAGATAAGGATATAGACATAGATGTAGGAATAAAGTTTGAAAATAAGATTCTAAAAAGAGTCCACATAAGTGCTAACCTCGTATAAGCAATAGCAGTAGAGTTTTCTCATTGGTTTGCTCTCAGATCTGTGTAGACAGGAAAGCTTACAGATGTTTAGGTTTCAAACTGATGGCACAGATAATTAATTGCATTTAGACCTAGCACTTACAAAAATGCTTCTGACAAACAGCTTTCCTGCGAAGGAGTATTATGTCAGTGCTATTTGCAGCATTTTTTGGAAGAGCTCTATGTTGGTATTTCCATTAAAAAACTCTTTCTTTCTGTTCTTTCAGTAAAAATTCACTCCAGGCTGAAACATGGAACATCTGATCTCAGCTCTTGATCAGTGGTTGTTTTTTACCAGTTTTCCAGAAAATTGACTGAGCTGAGGTTTCTATGTTGTACAAAGGTTAAAAAAGGTGTGGAGGGGAGGAAATGAGGGAGGGGAGCAGTAGGAATGTACTTGATGCAGGTGGTTTGTATTTCAATTGGTTTTTCTCTATCAGTAGGATCAAAGTGGTGTGCTATTGGCATCATCTGCAGATCATTTGTGCTCTAGTGGAATTCATTACAGTCCTTTTTAGTGCATGAAATTCTACACATTGCCCCACCTATAGGAAAATATTTCAACAGCTACATAAATCTTTATTATGAGCCAGTAGAAACTGAAAATTACAACAAAATAAAATATGATGTAAGATGATATACAGCATTATTTTTAAAATAATTTCTGATTAAGGGGAGGCAAAAATCACCACTTTCAAATTATGGGGAGCTGAGAGGGTTTTTGTTGTGTGTGTTTTTTTTTTTTTTTAATCTCCTATGCTGTTCTCCAAATTATATATATGGGTGTGGTAGTAATCAAACCATTTGGAAGCATGGAGTCATTTTGAAAATACTTTTTTGTGAAAGGTCAGTAATGTGAAATAAACTACCATTCTTATGTCTGCTCAGTTTGCATCTGACTAGAACTGAAAAGCTGAGAAATTAATTCTGAGTCCCCATCTACTTCCTCAAAAATAGCAACAGCTTCACTGTTGTGAGGACTTTTGGCTAGTAAAGCCACAGTCATCAGCTTTGCCTGCTATTCTGGGTTTTTAGAAACTTGCTTCTATGTACTTTTTGTTTTCTTGAGCTTGTTTTTCTTGGCTTTTATGTCAGCATATTGGTATATACATAGCTTTTCATTTTGTGGCTTTTGTTTTGCTTGCTTGTTTACTTTAATGTTGCACCTGTTTTCCATCATTATATGCATTTTATATTATATATACTACATAATTATTTATTTCTTGCTGTGGCTGGCCAGAAAATGTCTCAGTTATGTTTGGAATGTGTCCGTTATATAAGATCTCAGTCACTTTGATGTGCCTTGGAGCAGTTCGTGGCATGCTTGTATGTTAGGTCTGCTTAAGCTGTCACCTTTCAGTTGTCAGACCTTGCAGAGAATAAGTCAAGCTTTAGCTGGCCTACCCTGAAATAACCAGTAAATTCAGCTTGAGATCACTGTAAAGAAACCTGAGTGGTAGCCTTAGAAGACAACAAATTCAAGTGACATTTTTGCTGAATCTTCGTTGTAGCTGCTTATTTTGGTGTAAATTTTCCTGTACTGACAGCGCTTGGAGAGCCTTGCAATGGGGCAGAAAAATCTAGATTTAGTAGCAAAAGAACCACAGTAAAGCTTTGTTTTTATCACTGGAAGACACAAATGTTAGGAGAAGCAAATCTAAGAGTCTTTGGGGACTTTAGAAAGAGGTGAGTGAGAACAGCACTAGGGACTTGAACATCTTGGTTCTTCTCACAAATCAAAGCATAGCTCTGCCAGTAATTATAATAGTCCCATTTTACTTTTGACTTTCAGAGGCTTACTATAAAAATAGACTCACTGAAGATTCAAATACTGTTAAGTTAAAGGTTTGAATCTACCAGGTATACAGCAAAACTTTGTGAGTTACAGAGGCTTTTCTGTTGTTCGCTTAGGAGAATTACGGTGTTTACTGACTTACGTTACTAGTATTTCTGTCTTGTGGAAAGACTTGATTAATACATGTAGATTCCTGAAACAGCTTTACTGCAGAGAAATTGAATGTTTGGGAGTGTTTTGACTGTTTTTCAATAAAAAATGTGTGTTAATGTAAATATAGGCTTTAAAATATTTTAAATTTTAAAGCATTAGCTAAAGTGACATTTTGAATTTAAGTGAATCTACCTGCTCCTCTTCCCTCAGTGGTTTAATGCAAACAAAATTTTGTTACGAAGGATTTTCTGATAGAAGACCAGATTTTTAGTCACAATCAAAAAAGTAAAGCCATTATACTCAATTATGTCAAATCTTTACAAGTATTATATATGCATGTAGAAGTGGAACTTTCAATATATTCATAATAAGAAATACCCTTACAGCATTCCAGAAATCTGATATTCCAGTTCAGTATGAGTAGTAATGGACATGAGAAAAATCTGTAGGCAAGCTATGCAATGCTAAACTTCTCAGTTGAAAATATAGTTTGTTAGTAGATGAAACAGGATTCTCAATATTCACTCACATTTGTAAGTACATGAAAAAGAAAATGGTTTTAGGAAGGAGTTATTTTAGGCACTGAACAAAGCTGTTAGGGGGCAGAAATCAAAGTCAATGTTGGTTTTTTTAGAGGAAGATCAAAGGTAACCAAAGTCCCTTAATTTCTAGGTTTATATACATCACAAGTCACTCAGTACACTGTTTGGAAACTTGCTGAACTCTTTTACTTTATTCCACAGAGAAAACAAACTACTATGCATAAAGACAACTGTGTCCATATCCCTGTATTCTAGGGCGTGATTTTACTAGGCTACTTCATAGAGCCTCTTGTATAACATACCACGCTTTGTTAATGTGCTGTTTCCTACCTTATAACATGAATTTTTGTTTTTCAGCTCTGAGGGACAACAGAATTGAGCTGGTCCGAGCTTCATGGCATGAACTGAGTATCAGTGTCAGTGATGTGTCTCTGTCGGATGAAGGGCAGTACACCTGCTCTTTATTTACTATGCCTGTCAAAACTTCCAAGGCTTTTCTTACCGTTCTCGGTAAGTATAAATAGCTGAGCATAAAGAAGCAAGTGTTAAGCTCCTCAGGCTTTGGCAAATTATGATAAGAATGAACTTTTCTAAAGCTTGGCAGAAGATAAATGTAAATGTCTGATCTTGTTTCCCTGAAGTTTATTGTTTCATATTGCTGTGCTGAAAAATAACACTATTTGTGCTGTGGCAGGATAATGAATTAGGGAGAACACAAATACCACGGTATGGGTGCTCCATAAAATGGACATAACCTCTAGATCCCAAGCACCAGAAGTGCGAAGAAGGTGCATGTGTTCACCTCCTAACAATGTATTGTATAGGGCAAAGGGGAGAAAATCAGAAAGCATGAAATCAAAATGGGCTTTAGAGCTTTATCGTTTTTCCTTAGCTGTGCATTTTCTTGGCTCATTCTGCCTTTTTTTTTTTTTTTTTTTTGTCTATAAAGTGCATATTTTCACTGGGTTTGCTGCTTCTTTTATGCTTTATCCTCTGAATGCTCTGCTGTTTTCCCCAAAGGTTATAGATACACATAGAAAAGCAATAGATTTCGAGAGATGCCCAGGAAATAAAGTTTCTACTCAAAGCTTTATATGATTCTATGAATGTCAGTAGCCCAATCAGCTGAAATTGCTATAGTTCATTGAAACACACCTGCGTACCTAAGAGGTTATATGATTTTAGAGATTGATTTTTATTCTTTTCTCCTTTTTCTGTCCCTGAACTTGACTCTTTCTTTCTTTTTGTTTTATTTTTATATGTAGACAGGCAGACAGTTGAATTTAATAGGACTAATGTAAGATGTTCTCTGTGCCAGTAATATTCACATTAATCCAGCTAGGGAATTGGTTTTGTGCATAGGATATGAAATACGTCTCCATTTCAGTCCCTGTGAGACTGTTTTACAAAAATCTTCACAAGTTTGCCATTAAGGACAAAAAATACTCACTCAAAGCAGAATATTCCAGAATAACAACTGCCTACGGTTAATCTTCTTTTCTGTAGAAAGGCATCTCATGATGTAAACAATAGATGAGTAGACCAATTCAACCTTTTAAATGGCAGAAAGACATAGAAAGGTGTTACAAAGACAAAAAAAACCACCTAGCCAATATTTATTAACCAAAGTAATTTGATCCTTCATGGTCCTTTTAGTTTTACCGTCATTTTGGGGCAGGGTTTCATGAAATTTTCCCAACATCAGCTACTTCCCTTCCAAGAAAGCAAGCTGCGAGGTTTAAGATGCCTGTCTTTTTTTCATTTTGTATTTGTAATTTTCTTTTTCAAAGTAACATTTTAAACTCTTGGAATACTTTCTTATGTGAGAAAGGGTTATTTTCCATTGAAATGTATTACATCTTTTAATCAGATAAACTATCCTTTTATGTACTAATAATCTCTTTATTGACTGCTTGGTTATGGATTAGAAGATTTAAGTGTCAAGGTATTATAGTAGACACCATTTTCTGTCCTGAAAGAGAGGAGTAGATTTATTGCAGAAACATATTGTGCGATAGGTACTGCTGCTTGGTTTTTATGTATATAATCTGTCATTTTGGAAGAGAGATGTAAACAAACCAAATTGTGAAATACAGGGCACAGGATCGATTACTGTAACTGATTCCTTTACCTAGCCACAAATATGAATGCATCAAAGCACGGCAGATGCAAGTTATAACAATGACGTTTTCAGAGATTTTAAAATTACGGTAATCAGTATCACTTTAAAATAAGTTATTCTTGTGTTTTCAGAAGTCAAATGGATTTATACATGTAGTGATCAAATTTTTCCCAATTCTTTTCATAATATTTTTTTTTAAATCTTCTATGGTTCATTGAAAAACAATTATTTCTGAATTTAATGTTACGTATATAATATGTCATGATCATATAACCTCCTCCAAAGAACTTGAATTCAGCTGAAGAATTCTCCATGGCCAATGGAATTGTGATTATACCTACTGTTTTTTTGGTCATGTGTTCTCTGAAGATAAAGTAACTCCTGTATTTATTTTCATCCTCCTTTTTCCCTGGATTTTGTATTGAAATCTTCATAATTCATGCTTAACCATCTGTTCTGAACTTAGATCAGTTCAGCTTTTTGTTGCCAGTTACATTTTATTTTCACAGCTGTACTTCTAATACACTTTGTCATCCTGCTTGCTGTGCAGACCAGTTTAAACCTTATAATAGCAAGACAGACTAGACCTGCATGCAGAATATATGTAGATAAGATAGTTTTTAAAATACATTTCCCTTAGAAAACTAGATAATTTCTGTTTTCTTTAATTCTTTAGAATCAACTACAGTTCAGATTGACAGTTTATTTGCAATAGGAAAGAGGATTCACTGACAAGGCAAGGAACTAATTATTCTGTTTCCAGAATTTAGAACATATGAAGAAGTGAACTTTAAGTTGGTCATATATTCATGGCAGCAGCTGACACGATCAGAGACATTTTGCTTGTTTGCTTGTTAGGTGTTCCTGAGAAGCCACAAATTACTGGATTTACCTCACCAGTTATGGAGGGAGAGAGGATGCAGCTAACTTGCAAGACATCTGGTAGTAAACCAGCAGCTGATATCAGATGGTTCAAGAATGACAAAGAAGTTAAAGGTATTTAAAAGGACTTTGATGTAATTTGGTCCAATTGTCAAAACTATACATTATTTAGAACTATGTTTTTTAATTCATGTTTGTAAAGTTTTTCATACTTAATCATTAAATGATTCAGTGATGGTACGTAGATAAGGAATTAATTATAAATTACTGGAGTGGTCATATAACTATCTTTTTATTTTTTCTTCAGATGGTAAAAACTGATGTTTTGAATTACTCTGAACTCTGTTTAGCATAATAAACTCAACTGTGATGCTTCATAGAGAGATGTTTTATGGATTATTGTTACCACAGCCACACCACTCACCCCAGATATTTTACTTTTTCATTTCGTTTTGCCTTTCTAACGTGATGTATGTCTGATTTGGTCAATTGCCAGTTTTATGTTACACTCCTCTAAGTAAAGTGACCAGGCAATGCAGAACCGTCTGGAGGAGACAGGAGATGGCACTTCCCATAGGGGAGCTATGGAGCCTGCTCTGGAGAGGAAGAGTCAGGATGTAGCAATTGAGGGAATCTCAGCTGGGAAACTGGGAACCTGCAGCTGAGGCAAGGATACTGAGAGTCTGCGGTGAGGAGCAGGGAGAGGACAGACTGTGAAGGGGATGAGGAGAACTTCACAAGAATTGGGAGGAGGTGGACAAAATCTGCTGTAACTGCAAGTCATCAAAGCTGAAAGAAAGGATTTGCCTTTAAGGATGCAGCGAGATAGAAAAGAGTTGCATATAAAAGCTATTTCTTTCTTTTCTGTCTTCTCTTTCACTTTGTTCTTTACTTAAAACGCCGTTTTCTAGTCCATATTCTCATAAATGCTGGGATAATTTAAAATCCTCTTTGGTGAATGGCTGGAGAGAGCTTCCTATAACAGAAGGCTTAGTCACATCTACCAGAAGTGCCCGTTATAGAGTAGATGAATAAAGAGGATAAGGTATTGGTATTTATTTGTCACCTCTATTCATTCTGCTATAAGATCAGATCAATAAACTATTCAAAAACCACCTTTACTCTGTAGCTTTTTTTAAAAAACCCAACTTTTATCTGTTTTGTCTCAAATTTGTCTGACATTGTGGATTTTGTTAGCTCAATAAACTGCCTCAAGCAAAGTTACAGCATTAATTACAGAATCCATTAATCTTCCTTTACTATTCTCTACCAGAGTTCAATGTACACAACCAGAGCTGTGATATAAAATTCGTAAATAAAGGAGATTGCAGTTGATTATCCAGGGAACCCAGTCCATTCTAGAAGTGTCTTTAGATTTCTGATGAAAATCAGAATGGCGTTGAAGAAGACACGAATTTTAGGTTGGAATCATTTGAAATGTGTTCCAGCACTTGTAACAAGGATAGAAAATGAAGAAACAGAGAACCATTCTTTCCAGCCACTGGGAAATTTGAAGAAATTGCGGAAAGAAAAGCAGCACCTCATCAAATGTAATTAAAAAGAAGAATTTAACAGCACAGCTAACACATATGGCACAGCATAGATTCTGTCATGCAGAAAAGATGACGGGATGAATATATATATTCAAGACCATGTAAAGATTGAAAATCACTCTAAGCAATGTAAATACTTTAAGAGAACCACCGATACGGTTGGCCTAACAGCAAGGCAATACATCTGAAAAGATGTTATTTTAAAGATTGTATTTTAAAATCTGGTGTAATAACTTTGCCTTTCTTTCAGCTGACATGTAATTGAAGCCAGCAAGCAATTTGGTGATTTGACTCTTTAACTAATTTGCTTTTCTCAACAGTTCCTAAAGGGATGCTTTTTTTAAAAAGGGGATGGGGAAGGAACAAAGAAGATACATGAAAAAGAACAGTAAAGGAAAAAAAAAAAAAACAAAAAACAAAAAACAGAACACAGAAATGAGAGGAAAGTACTGAGCACATTCATTTCAGTGTAGTTTTCTAGGTCTTCTGAAGAGCACATTGCCATTTCACAAAGGTTAGAAATAAAATAACCTAACCAGTTTGCAGTGGCATCAGCAGAAGTTACATTAGCTTTGTGCACTGTAAAAGGTGAAATGATAAATCTGAGAAAATAGATATGAAATTATATGCTAATGCAGCTGACATTAAAGGTTAGGAGTTCGTCTGTCTAGCACCAGTAAATCCAATTGTGTTACAGTGTATTATACATGGTGCAAAAGAATATAAATGATGCATTGAGTTCAGAGTTGCACCAAAGGGGAAAAAGCCATTCTAAAATTGTAGCTCCATTGCTATTACTCAAAAAAGGAATCATCATCTGGTAAAGGAATACTGTTTGATAGAGTAAGTGTTAGCAATGAGGGAGACTGAATGTGAAGCACTGAATGCCATACCTTTTACTTTAGTGTTCTGTCTCTCATATATGCACCAAATTAACAAAACGATCTGCAGTTTAGCATTCTGGTGACATTTCGAGTTGTATTAAAAACAAAAATATCAGACAAGCTAAATAAATAATTTTTGTTTAAAAAAATCTATTTTTTTCAACAAAATTTGTTACATGCTATTTCAACAATATTATGTAACAAAATTATTTTTAGTTTTCAGGAATATTTTTAATGGGTTTTCTTTTTTTTTCACTATCAAAATTGGGCTTCAAAAATAAATAAGATAATGTCAGTTCATTTTGTTGCAACGGATTAAAACATTTTGAATTAGTTTATATATTTTTAGCATACACAAAGAATTCAGAGAGTCACTGAACATTTTGTCTTGATAAACCTCTAAAAAGAAGATGAATTTTTTTAGATAAGTCATCCATTTCATGTCAGAACTTGACTTTAATTGTAAACAAAAATTATATTTGCCTTGTAAAAACAGGAAAACTATTTTTCAAAAAGATGAGTGTTTCTATATGGATGTTACAAGTATGTGGTTTTGTAAGTAGTGGACAATGAATGATAGACATTCTATCATTTCTATTTATTATTTTCACTATCAAACATGTATACTTAAGAGATATAAACTAGTATTAGTTAATACAAGTGTATCTGTATGTGCACCTATCTGACAGAGTAATAGAAGTGGGCCCATAGTTGACTCTTAGATTTGATATGGCCCAACCTCTGTTCAAAGGTTAGATCAGGTTGCCAAAGGTCTTCTCCAATTGAGTTTTGAAACATCTCCAAGAGTGGAGATTCCATAGTCTGTCTGGGCTAGACGTTTCAGTATTTGAAAGTCCTTGTTGTGGAGAATTTTCATTACATACAGATATTTCATGCTACATAATCAGAATTTGCCTCGGTGTAACTTGTGTTCATTGCCCCTCAACTTTGCTGTACGCCTCTGGGAGAGCTCTGGCTTTATCTTCTCTATGATCATGCATTAGGTACTTGAAGGCAGCAGTTTAACCTGGTTTTAGTCTTCTCTTCCTCGGGTTGAACAAACCCAACTATCTTAAGCTGTCCTTGTACATTGTATGCTCCCACCACTGACCATCTCTATGGCTTTTGGCTGAATCTACTTGGGTTTGTTGACACCTTTCTTATATTGGCAAGCCCAAAACTGGGCCTGGTACTCTATGTGCAGCCACACAAGTGCTGAATAGAGAAGAATCACTTCCCTTGACTTGCTGGCTGTGCTATTGTTAATGAAGGCAGTCATTTTTTAGCTTTCAACCCTGTAAAGGTACACTGTTGACTAATGTTCAACCTGTCCGCAAGACCTTCAGTTCCTCTTCTATAAAGCTACTTTCTAGCCAGTCATCCTCCAACCATTTTCATTATAGTGATTTCCAGAGAAAGTGCCTCTGTAATGATTTTTTTGGTTTTAACCTTTTTTCAAGGGGATATTTAGGAGAGAGAGGAATAGCAAGAAAATAAACAAAATAATGGACTACATTAGACATATTTTAAAATTCTGTAAAAACCCGGGGTAAATATTCTGAATGTTAGCATATGGTAACATACCCAGTACTTGATCTCCACTGCTCGTACATCCAGGTGGGCTTACATTC
The DNA here is from genome assembly GCF_000690535.1 of Cariama cristata. NCBI lineage: Eukaryota > Metazoa > Chordata > Aves > Cariamiformes > Cariamidae > Cariama > Cariama cristata. The sequence goes on along the minus strand of NW_009637353.1, from coordinate 41,464 downwards.
AGTTAGCATATATTACAATCCCACCTTCATGTAACTATGAAGAAACATCTAAGAAGACACAGCTGATAAAGTAGACAAGCTAAGTATTTCTGTTGATGAGGATGTCAATAGTTTATAGAATAGTATCACCATCCTTTTTACAGAGGTAATTAAGAGTTGAACTCTTCCAAACAATAGATGTCTAGAGAAAGGCTTCTAAACATGCATTTAGGAAATTAACTGCTTTTGTTTTTCTAAAGGATTAAGCATCCACAACCTCTCACTGAAATTAAATTTGTTGATAGTTTCAGGAGGTATCTATCTGTCCTCCACCTGAAGTCAGTAAGCAAAGGGATGTGTACATTACTTATAAGCAGAAGGCTATCTATATAGGTGGTTATTATTAGATTTGGAAACCTAACTCTGGGAACAAAATCTCATGTGTTTGCTTTAATATTAGTGAAGACATTTGTTGTTTGATTATAATATCTTTGCTTTAGCCCTGGTCAATGTATCTCTCACCTGCTGATCTCTAAATATTAATAGAATATTTAGAAATTGAAATCTCTAAAAGCTTAGCAACCAACAGGCAGAAAAATACTTGTATGCAAGAAATAGTTATTTCTTAGGGAAAAATGGAAATTATATAGCTATGTGGTATCTTCATCTATCTAGAGACAATGAAAAGGCTACCTTTCTGATTTCAGAGGCATTTTTAATCTAAAGTGATGTAACTTAAGCCATTTAAGATTTGCTTTCTAAAACTGATATTTCATGGAAATTTTATTTAGGTCATCTTATTCTCTAATGGGATTTAGTACAATTTGTAAAACTGAAACCTCTCACGTTTTCTCTTTTTAGGACACAGAGGACATACATATGCAATCTCAGTGTAATTTAATAATTATGTTTATGTTTCTATATAAATGTCTTTTAAAGCTTTCATTGTAAGAAATCAATATAAATATCTTACTATTTTGATGCAACAAATTAAAATCAGTAAGTAGTATAAGTAGTTGGGAACCAATAAAACAATTCTAAAGTATGTGTAAGAGAATCTCATGTTGCACTTAATACATTAAAACTTTTTAAAATAAATGCTTATTCTTTTGGATCTTCAGTTCTGATCTAACATGTGTGTCCTACAACAAAACTTTCTGAATTTGAACCTCAACCTTGAGCTGAATTGAATACTTCTTAAGTGTAGCTGTAGGCTCCCTGCACTCTAGTATGTGGGCTGAAAACTGTCAGAGGTTTTTAACTGAATTTGTACAAAAGCAGTAGGCCAATTTAACATGATATAAAGCAGTCAGTAGAAGGCCTCTTAGAAGTAATTTTATTTCCCGTCTTCTTGGGACTTGTCTGTAGATTCCAGTAAATACTGTGACATGCTCTATTTACGGTTGTTCATCACCATTGATAGCTGTACTTTGGTTTAGTTTAATTCATAAATTAGCATAGTTCTAGCCAAACAACAGAATAAACAATGAATAAAGTAAGCACAGGATTAATGTGACTACACACATGCAACCCTTAGTTCACATGGCTTCAGTACTATCCATGTATTGCATGAAAGATTATAAGCATGGATTTAGAAAATTTAATATTTAGTGACACTGTGAATATGTCAGGGAAGTGAGGGTGGGAGGAGACTACATTTTTTCTAATGAACTGCAGAGAAAGTTTGTATCAAATTTGGACCTAAACACATAAGAGATAATGATGAAAGGAACTTCTGTTTGAGTGTGGTATCATGTAACCAATTTAAAAACTTTCTTTTTCAATATATATCTCCTGCTCTGACAATCGGAGCAAACTGAGGAATAGCTACAGTCTAATTACTTTTGTTTTAAAGAGATCAGTGCAGATATGAAAGATGTGGTTTTTCAATAAGTGTTCTAGATAATTTAGCTGTCTAATGCTGGACTACTTTTCCTAAAAATATTGGAGAGAAAATTGTTTGTTTATTCTTTCTTTCAGATGTTAAATATTTAAAAGAAGAAGATGCAAATCGTAAAACATTCACAGTCAGCAGTACGCTGGATTTCCTAGCAGATCGCAATGATGATGGTGCAGTTGTAAGTTGCAGAGTAGATCATGAGTCCCTAAACTCTACACCTCAGATAGCAATGCAGGTTCTAGAAATACACTGTAAGTAATACACATTATATATGCTTGCTTTTATAGTTTTGTTTTATTTCAGAGATTCTAATGTGGAAAAATTATAAAAATGTCTGGTCTTGTGTGGATAGATAACATCTTTCTTTTAGCCAACTTCTCTGGTTTGTATTTGGCTGGTTGGTTGGGGTTGTTTTTTGCTTGATTTTTACAGGAGTAACTCTAAAGAGCTTAATAAGCTTTACCAATGAAAACACTATGGGACTGAGTTCCTGGTTTGCTTTGAGAAATGGTAGAGAGGAAATGCATTTGTCTTTTTTGTTTATCATTGTAGCAATGTGAAAGAGTTCTTAAAAATCAAGATCATAGTAGTTTACAATTTTCTTGAAAGTATCGAGAAACTTGAAACAAGGGTATGAAGAAGCAAAGTTCTCAGCAGACTGCCATCGTAACTTTGAATCCTGCTAATGAAACTCTGAGTAATGCTGTTCAGAACACAAGTCCAGGAGGAAAAGCCCTTTAGAATTTATTTTTAGGCCTTGACTATACAGGATGTTACTCTAGATAATCCAGACTTCAGTTGTTTTGTATCTCTATATATTGGCTTATTTTTTAAAATAGGATTACTGGAAATTTGATGTTTTCCACAGTGCATTGTTTCAAAGTTGAATGAACCTGCCTATGTATCTGTGTGCCCTACTCTGAAGTCATGTCCTTTGAGTCAGTTTTTTTTCACTTATTAATTGTGAGACATTCAGGAGAACACCTTTCCACCATCAGATGACATTTTCATATTCACTTGCATTATACACACCATTCTTCAGGGTACAGCTATTTGAATTTCTGCAGAACACCTATACTTTTGATTGCCAGCTAGCAAAAACAGGCAATTGCAAAATATTGTCAGACTGGGTGAAGGGGAGAGACCTTTCATGAATCTGTTTCTAGGGTAGGTGTAATCAACCCTTTACAAAGCAGATAAGCTTCCAGTAACTGCAACTAGTTCCCGAGATACCATGTCAAGGACTGCTGGCATATATAACTTGTTTCTAAAGAGGGATATTTCTATAAGCATCTAAGACTTGTAGCACATGTAAAATGCAGTAATGGCAAAAAGCACTCCATGCATAGATGCTGACAGCATTGCTAAAAATGCCATCTGCAAAAAAGTCTGAAAATGAGGAGGATGTGGATTAGCATCCACAAGTAATATGTACTGAAAATAACTGTTTTCTGAAACATTCTACCCAATGTTTTACTGAGGGAGATCAAAACCTTTCTTCACCAAATGGCTATTAAACACCTGCCTCCCCTAACATGTTCAAGTGGCATCTGTACTAGAGGCGTGAGTCCTTAACAGCTTTATTTCCTTGAATTCTAAATCCCACAACCATCAGCCACTGAGCTGGCCCATACTTTCATTTCCAAATTGCTTACTCTTCCTTCAGTGCCCTGCTCAAGATGTTGGCACTACAGGAGATGAACCGAATTGAATGGAACAGTAGATCCAGAAATAGGACAGCTATACAAGGTTTAAACTGAGTCACAATGGCTGCAATGTAATGTGATTCAAGGCAGAGGCAGAGTTCTGGTTTGTGTGAGCATCGTAAGATCATAAGGCAAAGAAGCCTTTCTGTGGCCTCTCGTATATAACACTTTTGGAATATTTGTTGTTTCCTTCCAATTTGCAAGACACTAGCTTGCTAAATAGCAGTGGGGTGCATATTCCTCTATGCCTGTTGCTTCGTGTTTTGAACAAGACCTTTGTCTCTCTCCTGTGGGTTCACTGAAGTTCTCTAACAAGGACAAACTGCACTGGGCGTTTACAGTTACTAATGTACTTTATGTTACTGCCCCCTCAGACTGCCAACTTATCAAAAGCCACAATGCGCAAGTAATTTCCTGCTTGCTCCATTAATTTTCCACCAATCAACTTAATACTCTCTAGCACTAGTGTAGAGTCATTATACATGGAAAGCTTAGTGAAAAATGTACCAAAAGAAGCTCATGTTTAGAAGAAAGGGTGGAAATATAATTTAAAGCCATGGAGAAAACAGTTTTTTATTACTGGTGATGAGGAGATTAAGAGCTGGTTATTATTGTCCTTTTCCTTACCACCTACATCTCCGTGCTCAACATACTCGGGAGTCTTACGCTGGGCAAGTTTCTGAAGGAAACTTTATAAAAAGACAGGGAGATCAAGGAACTAC